>NC_089799.1:28289613-28307113 GCF_040412425.1 Macrobrachium rosenbergii | reverse complement strand
TAGAAATATGAAGGTATATTACTGCTGCATCCTGTCTTACCATAGTCTGGAGAATACTAGCAATGAATAATGTTGAATGATGAACAATTCGTTCCTGGATCTTCTTGCCCGTGCACCCCTAACCCGCACTAATCCCGACCATCCCGGCCTCTTCGTAATATCATAACATCACTTAAGAATTAAACCGGAGCGAATGTTTCACACACATCCATTATGAGCATTTCCACATTCCCCGAATGCGTTTAACACTGGTATTCACTTGATGATTTGATGCAATTCCTCCGGTGCCATTCCCTTAGACTTTCCCGGAATTTCAGCATTTGCTATTTTTGGGCTAAAATATCAACATACTCTGGGGAAAAAAAAAATATATCTCTCTGAACTGTGGAGTATTAGTGAACTGTTTGATCCTTCAGTAAGCCCAATGCCGGTCTAAAAATAAATGATAATAAAACAGGGGCTGAAGTAATGCTCTTGGGGAAGGGTGAGGACGAGAGGGGAGGGGAAGCGAGAGATGACGAACTAGTAGGGAAGGACACTGGATCCTATGGTAATCTTTTGGAAGTTGAGAAGGGGAATATAATAAACAGAGGGGAATTTTCTTTCACTCTCCACAAAGTTCAAAGGTTGAATATACAGTATTTAACAGAAATAGATTTTCGGTAATAACCCCTTTCAGTTTTAAGCTCACGACATCAATAACAATATGAAACTTCCTTTGACAACGACAATGGAAGTAAACACCGAAAAGCGTTGTACTTTTTGGAGGATGCTGTCGTAAGCTAACAAGAAAAAAACTCCAGAAAACACAACTAGAAGCATTAGTCATTCAGCTCCATCTGTCAAAATGTCTGACGCAGATCCTAATTGTGCACAGAAACTTACAGCACTAAAGATTTTCCACAAATGCAAGAACTTACAATTCTGTACTACAGTCAAGGAACTGTATGAGTGCCGATTACCCTTATGATGCCCCTGGTGCCATTCTAATGCCAAGTCGGCATATGATATGAGTGCCTCATTTCGTTGATTTTATCAACCACTGTTCTTGAGAATCTCATATTCTGAGGGAGAAATGCGATCCCCAATTAGTGCACAATATATCGACTTTGAAAAACCTCAAATATCACAGCCGAAAGAAAAATAATTTTCCTTTTTAATTTTCAAATATTGGGGAATGTTGTATCAACAGCTCCAATGTTCTGAAAGAATATATACCATTTGTTAGGTTCAGTGGTTAGTGAATTGGGATAAAACTGACCGACCCTTCGGCCGAAAAAAGATAGATATAATTCCACATAAATTCTTTTCAAGTTGCGGAATTGGCCCCTCTGTTCTGTAGGGGGGTATTGTCGCCAAAGTACCTCCCGCGGTGCCCTGTAGGCATTATTAAAGGGTGTTTGCAGCGTTCCCTCGGCCCCTAGCTGCACCCACCTTTTACCCTTTCACTTTACCACCACTTCCGCTACCTTTCTTCAGTCTTCCCGTCCAAACTTTCTAAATATTATTTCTTAGTGCAACTGTGAGGTTTTCTTCCAGATTCATCTTAAGATCCTTGTACTTCATCTCCTTTATTTTCTGGATCTCTATCTTGCTGTTTAACCATTCCAACTCCCTCTTTTCACTGTCTTAAGGGCTGAATGGCAGAAAGTGCCCAAGTGCTTAGGTTGACAGCCTAAATGTCAAAAAATCAAAACAACTTCTCTCTGAAGAATTAAATAAAAAGAGCAAAAGAAGAAAATAAAATTGCCGATGGACTTTTTACCTTTGGCGTAATCATTTAAAAAACGTACAAACAAAGAAGTTCACCTCTCAGGCTACCAAATGTAACATACTTTTGGAATTAATGACCTAAGCTAATTCAGAACTCGCATAGTGTTCGTTACATTCAAATCATAATTTGAGAGGGAAAACAATACTGACCTCACTTCTTCACTGACACTGGAATAATATCTACTGTATGTTAGTAAATACAATTCTTTTCACACGGTTGAAAATAAATTAAAAAAAAATAAGTCCACAGCAACATTTGTATTAAACTCAACTTAGATGGTTTCTTCAGCCTTACAAAAAAAATCGAAATAATTGAATGAGATTAGTACAGGCAGTAATTTGGAACTTTAAAGTACATAAAATCCTTGGAATAATTTTAAAGTAAAAGAAAAAGCAATTTGGCGTTAAGAAAAACTCGGATCTCTCGCAAAGGAATCAAGGATTAATGACGTGTGAGAGTGATCAGTAGATTTACAGTGATACCATAATCACTACAATGAAACGAATAGAACGTCCACAATAACAGACCTGTGGAAAATTATTAGCACTTTTAAACGTAGGCATTCATTACTATGTTCATTTAGTCTCTTCTACATTCTTAATAAACGTTTTAAAAATAATGAAACTAGGTAAGCGCTACTGTTATTTGGAAATGGATGGTTTCTTGTTTTCAAGCAGTTCACGAATTTCACTTATTCCACTAAAAAATTACTTTAAACAATGCCTCACCTATGTTGCAGCGATTAAGTTAAATTTAGTTAAATTAACCATGAGAATACTGCTGCTGCAGATTTCATTTCGCGTTTTTTTCAAGGTTCTTTCAGAAAAACTACGAAAGCCAAATCTTGAAGATGGCGACAATTTCATTAACGAAAGAGCTGAAATATATATTTGCCTCTTTACTACTGTGAACTTTTAATCCTTTTTATCCAATGGTTCAGTGCCGATCTGTTTCATGTCTCAAATAGTTTTTTTTTTTAACTATATTTTACAGGGCGACAGATTTTATAACTTTTCCGTGCCAAAAATATATATATTTTTACCTTTGTATCCGTGTTTTCGGCCAGTTGTCATATAGATTTTTGTTTTATATTAAAATCCAGTATTCCAATCTAGGTCTCTCTCTCTCTCTCTCTCTCTCTCTCTCTCTCTCTCTCTCGTATACGGACAAACACACACACTCACAGTTTCAATCTATTCATCTATCTACATATTTATCAGTTAATCTAAGGCAACTGCTGGCTCCCTGGTATAATCTCCGTCCCAGCTTAAAATGCAAAGGGATTTAAATGAAAGCCTCCTCCCCGCTTACCATGAATTTCAAAATAGCTTTTCTTATCTAAAGACAGATACTGGGATAAAAAAAATCATGCATAATTATTTTTAAAAAGGTTCGTCACAGTCATGTATCATCTTTGTTTTGACGTTCGTAACCATCTGTCGGAAAAAGTGCGCGCACTTTGCTACTGTTTTTTGGACCAATTTAACGAAGTGACCATAAATTCTCGCTTCTCTAATTGTTTGGTAAACACACAAATACGTGCATACATATCACGAAATTTTTAAGCGGTCATATCTTTAACGCACCAAATTACTCCTTAGTGAAGAAGAAGTAATAGCAGAAGAAGAAAAATGATTTAAGGGGTATAAGGTACCCATGTCTAAAAAATAGATAATAGATAAATTTGGGCTGTGATCTCCTTGGGAGAGGATATAATCCTTATATGGCAGAGATAATGGCAGCACCCCTTTATTGTTGAAAATTCTCATGAAATAACATCCTGGTTCACTGACTTCCGTCAAGTGAGCACAAACTAAAAAGGGTAGTGTCTGCAGCCCTACACCCTATGTTAATTCTACAGGAAAACTAAGGGGGAAGGTGGTTCAACCTCGGCTTTGAAATATCAGTGATTGTAACATAGATAAAAGCAGTGCATGAGAGTAAGGTTTCGCAGAGAGAGAGAGAGAGAGAGAGAGAGAGGATCACAAGTGGGAGCAAGTTCTAGAAAAGTCTGAGAGTGCAGGCATGACAGTCGTCGAGCATGATTCATTGCTTTTCTAAGGTTTTAAAGTCTGGTATGACGCAAAAGTGATACATTATTATTTGATCCTTAACCATTTGCAGGCCAACTTCAATCTGGGAATGTTTAGCAATGTTGGGCATTGTCGGTAGCTGCATATGTGACCATCAGAAAAGTGTATGCAAACACACCCACCCACCCACCCACACACGCATAAACACACACACACACACACACACATATATATATATATATATATATATATATATATATATATATATATATATATATATATATATTTATTTACTTTACCCTACAGTATGACTTTCAAGCTGCCTCAAACTAAAGGCTAAATAAAATATCCTGTCGAAGGAAAACACTAACTTCATTAAATACCCTTCTTACCCACATTCCAAGTTTTGATCCTACCTCATTATCCTCCTCTTTCTAACTATATCCAAAGTTCACAGTCTCCCATTCCTATTAGGTCTTATGTCCCCAGTCCTCGACTTCCTCCATTATTCTGCATATTTAGTTTTTTTTCTTATCACATTATCTTACTACTATAATTTCTCCTTCTACTAAATACCACGAATTTATAGTAATATCTCTTCAATAATACTTCATATTCAACCTTACATTCAAATTCTCTTCTCCAAAATATTACATTCTTATCGCCACCCTTCAAAGAAAACTCCACTAACAAATTTTTCTTCCCCAGTTTTTTTCGTCTGTTCTTATGGATAAGAAATCACTTTCATCTCTCTGTCTTTCATGACAACATATTCTTGGTTCCATCTTTTCCATTTTTTCGGATAATCCACAATGCCAAGTCCCATTCGATGCATAATGCTCAAAACCTCAGTTTTTTTTTTTTTTACTTTCTACAGTATCTCACCTTTTTACAACCATCCTGTAAACAATATCCTACAAGTAAATGCAACAGCAAACGCAGTGAACTTTAAACTTCTCTATTTCCAAATATTCTGAGTAAGTTTTCCACCAGTGGTTATATACTGAAGCTTTGTCTTCCTGACCTCACCTCGCAAACTGAAGTTGGAGGAACTCTTTTCTAATGCATTCCTCTTTTCGGATTTAAAGGTCTCCAAAGGTGAAAATATTTACGAAAATACTGGGAAACAGAGAAGTCAAGTTGAATCTGACAGTCGTTATAATATAATAAAATAATTTGGTATATGTGGCTGATCCATTTCATATAATATTTTAGACTTTTAATGACTGTATTTCCACGATACACAAATTCTCAGCCTACTCCTTTCCACATTATCCCTGATATTTTATTCCCTTGCCTTACATAACATTCTACATTTTCATTTTCCTCTTCCTCAAAATATGAGTGTCAGATTCACTGTTCCTTGCGTCTCACAATAAACTTCATTGTTAGTGTCATCACTCCCACACAATCCTTTATTCAGTCTCCTCCTTCAGCGTCCCAAATTCTAAGTTACCCATCATCCTTGGACGCCATTCCTTCATTCCTTCCCCTGGGGAAATTTTAGAACACAAACTTGAATAATTCATTTTTTTACGAAAATCCCACTTCATAGTCAATGGATGTAACTCAAGAGGGGGAATTCCATATTTGATATTTTTACTATTCTAAACAAAATATCATCAACAGAACAGAAAATACAGTGATGGACAACAGCTGTTATGATTACAGCCAGCATCAAATGTTTTACCTTTCCCCTATTTTAATTTGTGCTATAGAAAAGTTACTTATACGAAAGTACGCAACGATATAAGAGGCTTATTTACTTGTAAGATCCCATGAGGAAATCTGGGGTAAAATAGTTTATTCTTACCTACGTTTGCCCCCAGTGCCAGGTTCTGTTCTTCAGTCACAAGGGTGTCATTCCCTTTATGCAGAAGGTAATTGTAACGAAGAGGTAGCTGCAAAGGTATTTTGCGACGTTAATGTGGGTTACGATTTCACGAATTTAACTGAAATAAGAAAATAATATATACATAAATTGTATAACTCAGGCATTCTGGATGTTTGGGATTGATTAAGGATATTCTCAATTTGAGGCTCCTTTTCTATCCTCTATTCGATTGAAAAGGATACCAGCTTAAAGTGGAATAAAATGCACTATGTATGTGAGTGTGTATATATACATACACACACACACACACACATATATATATATATATATATATATATATATATATATATATATATATATATATATATATATATATATATATATACATACATATATATATATATATATATATATATATATATATATTATATATAAATATATATATATATATATATATATATATATATATATATATATATATATATATATATATATAAATATATACCTATATACACACAACCATATGCTTAGTACGAACGTAAACTAACATAGGCTGTTAATCGCATTTCTGTATGAATTTAAAATTTAAAATCAAGACATAACACACTTTCCACCAAGACAGCGCAGGACTTTCTCAAAAGGAACTGCAATATCGCAGCGCAATATTAACCCAATTAAAGTAAAGAACTATAAAACGCATCAAGTCTATTTGTCTTCCACGCCAATTCCGCATTTAAAACCACCTGCACTAATTGCTATTAGGGCAGTTAATTACTTTCTTTGCTAGGGAGGAGCGAGTCACGAGAAAAGACACCTCAGATTAAAAAAGGATGCAGACTCGAGAGAGAGAGAGAGAGAGAGAGAGAGAGAGAGAGAGAGAGAGAGAGAGAGAGAGAGAGAGCTATTTGCATATTTGCCATAAACGAAAGGATGCCTGTAATGCAAGCTGTGCCACTTAAATCACAGGTGGTCCTTCCACTTGCGTGCAGAAATGGCATTTTAGACACCAGTGCCGGGCCTAATGAACCACTGAATTAAATGCAAATGAACAGAAAAATTAATGCACAGACCTAAAACGTAAACAATTAGGGCGACTTTTTCGAATGTCCACCTACCATGAAACTTTACATCAGCAAAGGCTTTCGCATTTTTTCCACATAGGAATTCTATTTAGAGCAGATTTTTGGCTCATATCAAGGAAAACGTCAAATTACGTTCATATTTTATTTTATTATTATCTGGAGAATTCCCACAGATGCATATACACAGACACAGACAGACAGAAACACACACACATAATACATACACACACACACACACACACACATATATATATATATATATATATATATATATATATATATATATATATATATATATATATATATGACTGCTTTAAAAACATGTGATCTTTGTGAACCAACGCAGTCGACTATCCATCAATTACATATGCATAAATTACATGACTTCAACCAAGTATCTGACCTTAACCCTCTTGCTGGTGACACAAGGCCTCTTTTGTGTTTGTTGTCAGTTTCAATCTCACATTTGGGAATGGTAGAGTTCGGTTTGTTCTGATTGCTGTGGCTTAAGAGCTCTTGACTTTAGCTTTAAATCTGGGTGTAAACAAATTATAAATGAGGCCACACACACACACACACACACACACACAAGTCAGCTAATTACTTGGATATAATATCCAATGCACCCATTATATTAGTACTATAACCTGTACTGTCGGTTCTCCAATTGCGACTTCTGATCATGCTTTAATTTCTCCAATGACGACAACTGAGCAAGCCGTTCCTAATGTGGCCTTCTCCTTTAACATGTATAATAAATGTCAAGGAGACTAGAATGGTATTCTGAGTGAGCTTTCACTCCAGAATTTGTTAAACTTGTATAATGATTGAATCTTAAAATGAAAGCGTTGACAACAAAGTAAATAGTGGAATTATTCCTTGATTGTTTAATTATCATATTAAAGACAAAGCCTGCTTCAGTGATCATTACATATGAGCTTACCTGCAGCAACAGTGATCGTACAGTCTTTGGGACGGGAGTAAATCTGATTTGATGCGAAACAATTTAGCGAAACTACGAGCTGTGGCTCACAGCATTTATACTTCAGCTAAAAATTAATATAATTTGACTATATAAGAAACCCTGTGTGGTAAGACTCAGGACCACGAATATGGGCTGCTCTCAAATCTGCATTTTTGGCGTGGTCATAGTTCATTCTTTACTTAAATCAGACGGTTCTACCACTCACTGTCCGAAGAGAAATGCAACTATGTTAATTGATGTGTTTGACAGTAGCCAGAGGTACGAGAATCTCAACATTCCTCATCCTGTTGTCCTGCTGTTAAGTTGATTAGTTTAGTTTTTGGGTCGCATGAAATTAAAAGCATTCACTTGACTTGCTGGAAATTTAGGCTAAAGTGGATACTTCCTTTTGTTTTCTGTTAAATCTGCCGATTACTTAACTTCAAAGTTATGTTATTTTTCAAAACTTTAGTATTAAATGTTCTTTTTCCATTTGTTGGACACTGGCAATATTACTCCATACGGCAAAAGTAGTTGGGATAGCTCTACCCCTGCTGAGCACCACCATATTTCTAGAAGTGCAAGTTCCTCGTTGGACGGGTTGATATCGTTCTCGGCTAGCACTCTGCTGGGCACGCGTTCGATTCTCCGACCGGCCAATGAAGAATTAGAGGAATTTATTTCTGGTGATAGAAATTCATTTCTCGGTATAATGTGGTTTGGATTCCACAAAAAGCTGTAGGTCCCGTTGCTAGGTAACCAATTGGTTCTTAGCCACGTAAAATAAGTCTAATCCTTCGGGCCAGCCCTAGGAGAGCTGTTAATCAGCTCAGTGGTCTGGTTAAACTAAGGTATACTTGACTTTTTATCTAGAAGTGCAAGTATCTGAATTTGTGAAAATTCATAAGTGTAACATCTGAATGTCTGCCGAAAGTGATTAACAGTTTCTTAATTTGCAAATTTGCGTTTGCAAGGGCCTGTATGCATGTGATGTTCGTCTTTCAACTTCCAGTGTCGTACACAAATCCACAGAAATGTACATATTACCAAGGACATTACAGCGCAGATTCGAAAAAGCGCTATCCCACATTTATTTAAAATGTCAAATAACCGCTGAGTCCAACGTTCACTCTGCATAAAATTATGGCTCCTTCCGATATAAAATCTTGATTTTAACAGGTTCCACTTGAAAAGACGACAGTATATGCCTAGAGTAACTCTTTAAGGATAACAATATTGCAACACTTTTCATATTTATCATATAGAAAGTGTTTTTTATTCAATGTATTGTGTACACACATGGTGTGGTAGGGGTTCTAGTTTAAATAACTAACAGGCTAACACTTAAACGTATTACATACGAAAGAGATGGCTAAATGATTTCCAAGCAGGTATTCTAGTTTTCGAGACACTTGACCAGACTCCTCGTTTCTTGAATCCTAAGTAAAAATCACAACAAAGCACAGTAGCATTCACCGCTGAGGTGGAAAAGAACTAAACCCTGGCTTTTCTCGATATCCAAGAGCAAAACCCAAAAGGATTACGTTCTTAACTTCGGTATTTAGGCAACGCAGCTTTGTCAGCATCACGTAAAAATGTCAGTCACTTGCGCCTACAAAATATGATAAGAACTTAACCCTTACATTCACAACAAAAACATACACTATCAGCTCCACACAGAATTGCTTAAGATAAACGGTTACCCTCTGAATTAAATAAACGCTTTCATTGGGAAACAGAGCTCTATATTTTAAATCAATGAACACCCAAAATTAACTAAAAATGCAATATTCTTATTTTATATATATAGATATATATAATTATATATATATATATATATATATATATATATATATATATATATATATATATATATATATATATATATATACATACATACATACATACATACATACATACATACATACATATATATACATACAAATATATATATATAATATATATATATATATATATATATATATATATATATATATATACATACATACATACATACATATATGTGTGTATAAAATAAGAATTTTGCATTATAGTTACTTTTGGCCGTTCATTGATTTATGATACAGAGCCATGTTTCCCAATGAAAGCGTTTATATGTATACGTATATGCATATGTATGTATATATATATATATAATATATATGTATATATATATATACATACATCACTAATATTCACAGGTACTCACATTAATGATAAAAAAAAACAATTATAATGTTGTACTATGGCCATCTACAACTGGACATGAAGATATTTCACTTTGTTAAACGAAGTTAAACAACCTCGTAAAATCAAAGACTCGTTCCAAAACCAGCTTCTGGTCAGGTCATATCTATAAGTGGCAAGGTCCAAGTTGTGATACCACTTACACGGGCCGAACCACCGCGACAGCCTGGATGAGGTCGTTTGAACACCTGGTTAAGTATTTCACCGTATGTAGCTACTTAAGAGGGTTTAATCACCGTACACTTCGCAAAACAGTTTGGATGATTTTCCAGTTTTGGCCTCTTTCCTGTTGGTTGCAGCCTTCCATATTCTGGAGGCAATGTATTCAACTAGAATTAAGCCCTAATTAGCTATAAGTGCAGCATAAATATGGCTACTGTGTTTTCGAACTTCTGTATCAAAAGGTATGTGCGTTAACAGCGAAGTTTTCTCTATTAACTTTTGTAACACTATGTTTCCCTAGTTTGTTTATCGCAGTTTGATGTTTTGATTTTTGTCAATATTACGATCATTGTTCAAAAAATAATTCCATTTATTCATATACGATGAATAATGCACTCATTAATTAGTTGTCATTTCACGTTAAGTGTGGGTTGATAACGGGATACGGCAGTGCATGGAACATGTCCTAATAGATGTACAACAATGCTACTCTCAGTTTTGGCTCTTGCGTACTTAATAATAATAATAATAATAATAATAATAATAATAATAATAATAATAATAATATTAATAATAATATACATTATATATATTATATACACATACATATGTATACATACAGACATACAGATCCTTAAGCTACCAATCCCTTATTTTCCATTCAGCCTCTCTCTCTCTCTCTCTCTCTCTCTCTCTCTCTCTCTCTCTCTGTGTCTTGTTTATATTATGAATATAAAATGTACTCTTCAAAATAAGGACCTGGTGAGCTAATACTTTCCCAAATAGCCAACAGATCAAAAATTAAAAAATTAAATATTTATCCGTTTGAAAACACAAAGAATGATGTATTCTAGAAAAATGAAAAGTAAGAAACATTTTTACCTACATGTCATATGCCTACTCCATGATTTCCAGGAGAGAGAGAGAGAGAGAGAGAGAGAGAGAGAGAGAGAGAGAGAGAGAGAGAGAGAGAGAGAGAATCGTCTTTTGAATGCTGTGCAGAAACAAAGATCACCTACAAAATGAAAATTATACCAAATGTGTCAAGGGATCGTTAAAAATGCAAGTAATCCTTACACAAAACACTGAAGTTAAATGCTGTTTCAACTGAGACTGGAATGGATTGAAGTGGAGTATGAAATTTAGGCTAAAGGCCAAACGCTGTGACCTATGAGGTCATTCGGCACTGAAAGTTGAAACTGAGAGTAAAATGGGTTTAAAGGTATAACAGGAGGAAAACCTCTCAGTTGCACTGTTCAACACTTGTTAGGAGTGGTGGGAAGTAAGATGGAAGAAAGGGAATTTGAACGGAGGTACAGTAAAAGGAATGAAAGGGGCTGTAGCTAGGGCCCGAAGGGATGCTGCAAAGAACTTTAAGTAAAGCTTTCAGTGCATGCAGTAAGGTGCACTGACGGCACTCCCCCCCCCCACCTCTTCTCAGAAGAACTAAGACTGGATACTGAGATACTGGCAGAAGAGACGCAATTCACTGGTTATCTGCTTTATGGTAAAATGTCTTGAAAAAGACTATTAGATTCATGAACTTGGTCCAGTCACCATAATTCGAGGTTAAGGATGAAATCCTAGTACTTCTCTGTGTAAATGACTGGCGTGTCAATGTTTATCCATTTGCATACAGGACATTTAATAAAAATTAATATATTTCTATATTCACATATGTTCAATTGGCCCTTTTACTAAAATGCCACCCTCCACTCGTTCTCTCTCTCTCTCTCTCTCTCTCTCTCTCTCTCTCTCTCTCTCTCTCTGTATAAATTTGTGCCTCAACATCAAAGGTGAACGACGACGAAACAATCCTGTTCCCTGTTTCCACGGGAGGTAACGACAACGTGCCTGCATCAATCACATGTACCAGAATCAGTCATCAGTCCACTTGAATATTCTATTTTCCACCGAATGAACTTCCGTCCAACAATGACCCCCATCGTCCCGTCCCTCCCCGTCCTTGTATGCGAAGTCATCCACACAACTATTTCCTAACCAACAACTCAGGTCCTAAACACATTGTAGGGAAACAGTACAAACAGGGACAGCGAGAGAGAGAGAGAGAGAGAGAGAGAGAGAGAGAGAGAGAGAGAGAGAGAGAGAGAGAGAGAGAGCATTAATCCTTCCATTTCCATTCCACTATGGACAACAATCTGGCTTGAATCCACCTCCGAAATCCATCCCAAAGTACCCTGTAATCCACACCGACTCTACAGAATCGTCTGCCAAGGGAAGTTGTCGGGAGCAGCAGCACCAGAAGCAGGAGCTTCAGAAGCAGTAGCAGTAGCAGTAGCAGCAGTAGCGGCAGCAACAGCAGCAGCAACTAGCAAAAGCTTATCAACCAAACACCGGCGGGCGCTTCTAGCTGTTCTCTTGTTTGCATTCTCCCCACCGAGGCCCAGGCCGTCCGAGGTATCCCGAACCCTATTCTCCTCCCTTCAGCCACCACGCAATTGTCTGTCATGTATTTCAAATCCTCGGAACAGCTGACACACTGGGGAGAATTACACATAAATTTAAGAGGTCTTTGTACGGTAAAATATTCTTATTTCTTGGGTTAAGTCCTTCGATTATCACATTTAATTTTAAATCCTCATTTCTAATTGTTGACTTTTTTCAAACACACTTTTTTGAACAGAGGGCATTATAAGTTAAAATTCTGTTATTTCTAATGTCAAATTCTTTCATTTCCGTCCCCTTTTTATATTTGCTTTAAAATCCTGATTTCTGATGGTTGATTTTTTCAAAACAGTTTCTTGAACAGAGGCCATTATATGTTCAAATTCTCTTATTTCTAAGGTAAAGTCCTTTGATTTCCCTTTCTCCTTTTAATAGTTAATTTTGAAATTCTGATTTCTTATTGTTGATTTTTGTCAAAAAAATTTCTTGAACAGAGGCCATTATATGTTAAAATTCTGTTATTTCTTGGGTTAAGTCCTTCTATTTCCTTATCTCCGTTTTATATTTAATTTTAAATCCTGATTTCTAATGGGTGATTTTTTTCAAAATGGTTTCTTGAACAGGGGCCATTATACTTTAAAATTCTGTTATTTCTTAAGTAGAGCCCTTTGATTTCCTGTTCTCATTTCCATATTTCACATTCTGATTTCTAATTGTTGAATTTTTTCGAAAACCTTTCTTGAACAAGATCCTATTCTTCTACGTTCGCACTGCAATGCCTTTTGTCGAAACAGATAAAAAAAAAAAGAAATAGACATGTTCTTCCACCACTTACCTAAATCTCCTTTAACAGCAAAGTTACGAAAATCGGATGAATACAAAACTGAAACAACTAACTCCGGACCGGAGAGAGAGAGAGAAAGCACCGGCGGTCGTGATTTACATAATAAAAATTCGCATAGTTTAAATTCAGAGAAAGAAATCATACCACGTCGTATCTTGATATCAGATTTTACAGTCAGCACGCGGATACTTGGAATTTCAATATCCCGAATTCTACTATCATATTAGTATAAAATCCCAGAATGATTCCGTCTAAAAATAGCATCAGCAAAAGGTAAAGAAGTATACTGCAAGGTATAAAGTCAATTATCTATACCTTTCTCTCTTGAAACATTTATGAAATAACCTATAAAAGCATAGAAAAAAATCTATATTTCTACAAAATTTGTATTCATATATCGCGGAATAAAGTTGCGACAGGTTACGTATATTCATATGAAGAAACAAAATTAAGAAAATGCATATAGATTTGACCATTGCTTCAGAAAAAGAAGAAATAGACAAGATTTTTATAATCTTTTATTCATACGCTTACATAAAATTCGAAAAGACTTGTACATTTCTATAAATCTATTCCTCCATTATTCTGTCATACTTCTGATCTCTTTCTCATTTCTGTTACTTTCACATTCGTCTCCATCTCATTTCCTCCACACAACACCGGAGCTAGGCCGAGCTGACATCATTGCCTTGATAGCTGTGAAACCTTGGCTTCCTGGGGCCTTGAACTTTGTTGCAGAGCAAACGTTTCTTGGTCTTTAAAGATTTTCTCCCCTTTCAAATCGTGGCTTCAAGGGGTTTTTGTGAAATTTTCATCATCGTGCGGCCGATTCAGTTCTCCCACACCTACTCTTTCCTTTCTCTTTCAAAGACCTTCTCTAGTTTACCTGTTTATCAATTCAACCCTGATGCAAATGCCATCAAACCTCTCACATGTATCTACAGATTGGGTGCTTAATATACTTCAGACTTACCTCTGAAAGATATCATTCAGAATGCTGAAATATCTTCCAGAAATTAGTCTTAACATTAGCATTTCCTGTATTCTTTTTCTTCTGCCAGTTAATCAAGATTTATCCCCCCCCCCCAGCATTTATTCCTGTTTGGAGAACTGTTCTCACAGTTGTAGTTTTAACCACTTTGTCTCCCTACTGGATAGGGCTGAATCAAAATTATTTTCCCTCATAAATAATCCTACTCTTGCCTCTGCTATCTATCCTGCACCTCTTCTCCGCTGCAAGCCGGATCATTTTCTGCAATTACCATTTAGATTGTTCGTCGAATTCAAGTACAAAAAAATCCTCCTGGTTCCAGGCAGTGTTTTAACAATCGTTAGGTCAAATCTTCTCTCATTTACACTCTGGAAATCACTAATCTTCCGATTCCACAGTTCAGTGACGGTCGGTTTCTGTTTCTCTCCTGGTAAGCTCTTGAGCCCAGATTTTTCCTGTTTCACGACCGGCAAAATCTCAAGTCTTTTTGGAGGCAGATCACTCGTTTATTTAGTTTGGCTGCATTCTCTCATTCTTTCTACTTTCACTAGTTTTATTTAGGTCTAAACCATTTAGATGCCATCGGCCTTTGCAGTCAAATAGATTTTAATTTCGCCATCAAAATGCAATAACTAATAGTTTCCTCCTAAAAGGTATATCACCCATTTCTGTCTTTGAACATTTCGAGACTGAGGCGACGACAAATTAATATTTGGTCTCAGTGCACAAGGTTCCTCATATTCCTTGACGTCAGACCTACCTCTCAAGGAGAGGAACATCAAAGTATTTGTTAAACAGAAGAATGTTACAAATTTCATATTCTCGAGACCGGAATGACGAACAAGTAATTATAACCCTGATGCTGGAATTTTCCGTCTTCATGTACATCGAAGAGAAAACGAATTCTTCCGTGTGCGGTGCAGTTACAGAAATGAATACTCAAGTCTACCAAGTCTCTAGAAACATACTAAGTATTGATTTCACAGTACCATATTACCTTTGAAATTGCTCGCCTCAGTTTCAACATTCTAAACATTTCAATAGCCATAAATAATCAACTTTTCTTTCCTCCAGGAAATGAGGTCAGTCACACCGACGTATTTCCAAGTCTAGCCACATCTGAATATTACAGCCAAGAAATTGATCTATATACGGAGAGACTGAATAGCACATCGTAACCCATCGAATTAGTTGTCAATGGTCATTATTAGCCTCTTCAATCAAAGCTAATTTCAGGCTTTTCATCTAACTAACCTTGCTAATTACCGAACGACGATTGACTCGTTTCTCTGATTCTTTAAGCCTCTCTCTCTCTCTCTCTCCTCTCTCTCTCTCTCTCTCTCTCTCTCTCTCTCTCTCTCTAAGCGTGTGTGTGTCTGTGTGCATACAGAATGTGCGTATATCATTTTTCGTTTCATTTCTGTATGCCCCACAGTGAGCTAATTCTCCGGCAGTTCATGAACGAATAGGCAACCTCCCGCCCCCCCCCCTCAGAGCCCCAACAACCCACCCCTCCCTTTGGTCAGCTACGATGGTAGCGAATATTTTGTTTCAGCTCGGACGAGGCCTAATGGCGTTACGGAATGATTAAAACGCAACCCTGGGTTCGTGATTAGCGAGGAAGTTACAGTTATTTTGCCCACTAAATAAGAACGCAGGATTAAATGAAAATGGATTTTTATCCTTCAAAAACAGTTTTGATCATATTTTACCTTTCTAATTTGGTGATCTTTTTGAAAACACTTTTTAAGTGATTGGAAGTCAGCAAATGTTCCAGCCACTAACCTATCACAAATGCCTAAGAACTCCCAAAGTGCAAGCGTTGTCTAAACACACACACACACACACACACACACACAAAACATTTAGTACATATGGTTTTTTGGAGTATAGTTTCATGAAACTCTTATGGTCTACAATCACAGCCATCCTGATTTTACGGATTCACAAGTTCACAGTTATGAGTTGGGAAGTCATGACACTGAAATTTTTGTCTGTGAGATGGCAACCTTGCAAATTTTATTGTATAACATCAAATTCCTTATGAAAATTGCATAAGTAGTCCATCTGCAACTGTTCCAATCATGAAATGATAATGATCACTACCACATACATACTTAAACTAAAGAATCCTGGGAGAACATATGTTCAGAAAACTTCTCCATTACCTGTTTCACACACTGCATCGAACCCAATACACTGGCAATCTTGTACGCAATCTCTAAGTATCTGGATGCTGAGGTTCCCCACTTTCAAAACACTTCTTCATGTCATTTAATTAACCCTTAATAGGTATTCCTCTCCTTCCTCCAAACACTTCCGAATTGTATGCTCATTTCACCAGCCTACCTCCTCAAAAACTCCGATTGATCTTTTTAATACTCTAACCCTCTGATCCCTCTTATGCATCTTCACATTTCTCACACTGTCATTTCTTCTTACAATACACATACTGCACAAACAATTCATTTCCACAGCTTCCACTATTTTCTTGCATTTACATTCGTCACCCACATTTCACCTCCACAGAGGAAAGTTTGCTAAACAATCCCTTCATGCACTCCAATCTTAACTTACACGGACCCTTCAAGTTTCCTCTTAATCTTTTGTGCACACTGCTACCTTTCTCGTTTCACCCACTGTCTTTGTACCACATTTCAAAATATTTATTGCCAAATAAGTACGTGAATATGTTGCTTCCATTGTCCTCATTAGCTTTCTTGCCCCTTCTTCCTAGTTCCCAACCTTCTCCTCTTGCAAACACTTTCAAACTCTCTCACTAGCCTGCAGTTTCCCCTCAATATGGCCGGTCAGTAACGTTTCATCTGCAAACATCAGGTATAGCACACTCCATCTTTGTATCTCATGACTTAGCACCTACATCTACTGTCCTCTCCCTGACGTCTTGCATTACTCCATCTGTAAATATATTAAACGTCCATGGAAATATAACACACCCTTGTCCCAGCCCCATATCTGCACTAAACCAGTCATTCTCCCACTTGCAAGCTTGAACACATGCTTTACTTGAAACACACTCATACACACACACATACATACATATACATATGTAGATAGACAGATAGACAGATAGAGAGATAGATAGCTGGATAGCTGGAGACGTTGTAGTAATGTGAAAACAAAACATTCCGACGGCAAGTAA
>NC_089799.1:28279613-28287113 GCF_040412425.1 Macrobrachium rosenbergii | reverse complement strand
TGTGTAGTTCTTTTTTAGATTACTTTGTTCGAACTGGCAGTGCCCAGTTTAAGGTTTTCTAATGATGGGGTTAAACTATATATAAATATATGCATGTATGTATTTACATGTGTGTATATATATATATATATATATATATATATATATATATATATATATATATATATATATATATATATATATGTATATATATATATATATATATATATATATATATATATATATATATATATATATATATATATATATATATATAAAGGCAAAAGCCAGGAGGAAAGTGAAACAACGGGTGGCGCTAGGCCTTTCGACACAACGGTCCTTTACTAACAGACTAGTAAAGGACCGTTGTGTCGAAAGGCCTAGCAACCACTCCGTTGCTTCACTTTTCCTTCCTGGTTTTTGCCTTTATTTATACATTCATCACGTTCCACATCATCGTGACTCAGATCTATATATATATATGTGTGTGTGTGTGTGTGTGTGTGTGTGTACGGTATATGTTAATCTTGACAATTTGTGGATGCTGTTGCTGTTTTTCTTTTCCTAGACGTGAGATGGCTCACTGTATATATTACGAACTTTTTTTTTCGAGTAGAAGTTTAATAAAATTAAAAAGCTGTTCAATCATTAGAGGATATATAGTCAGCTTAACAGTTTCACAACAACATTAAGAAAACAATAAACTGTACACACTCAGTTCAAACAAAAGATAAAATGACCTACTCAATACACGGCGCATCGGCAATTTCCCAATGATTTTCAACGAAAAATATCCACGCCTTAACAAACTAAACTGTATCCAATGAGAGAGAGAGAGAGAGAGAGAGAGAGAGAGAGAGAGAGAGAGAGAGAGAGAGAGAGAGAGAGAGAGGTTGTTAGTATTATATTTCTAAGTCAATTTAAACAATTTTATCGTAGTCCACACCTCGACCATTGAGAGAGAGAGAGAGAGAGAGAGAGAGAGAGAGAGAGAGAGAGAGAGAGAGAGAGAGAGAGAGAGCACTATATTCTCTAATTCCCAAAAATCATTCCATCAATCCAAGAGGAGCATCGTTGCGGTGGTATCACCAGAACCCTTCTAATTCTGTCCTGCTGGAATTCATATTCCCCTCAATTAAGCTCCATTTCAATTTACTCTCACTTCGCAGGAAATAAAATAAAAGTGAACTAAAAAAAAAAAAAACGAGTAAGAGAGAAAGGAAAAAAAAAAAGGTCCAGCTAAACAGTCTAATGAACTCCTACATAAGGGCGCAAAGGCCCTCGGTGTCAAATGCTATTGCAGTGTTATTGCAGGGCCCCATGCAAGTGTTATTGCCTGTTTCCTAAGAGACGATCCGACACCCGGACTAAGAGGCGGGATGCTTAGCTTAGGCGGGTGGATGGTGGATGGAAAGGGGAAAGGAAAAGGGAGAGACGAAGGGAGGGAGAGAAGAGGAAATGGAAGAGGGAAGTGGAAATGGGAATATTCGGAGGAGAAAACAGAGGAAAAAGGGATGAGAAAGAAATGAGAAAAATGGAGGAAGGGGTAGAGAAGCGTAGGAGGGGAGAGAGGGAGATACAGAAAAGGGGAATAATTACAGGAAAAGGGTGGGAAAAGTGGGATTAAAGAGATAAGGGAAGAAAAAGAAAATGGACAGTGGGAAAATGAAGCAATGGTTTGGGTATCGGAGGAGAATAGAAGCTATTCGGCGGAATGGGAAAAAGAGAAAGAGAGAGAGAGAGAGAGAGAGAGAGAGAGAGAGAGAGAGAGAGAGAGAGAGAGAGAACAGACGGGAAAAGAACGGGAGACAGTTCGACATAAGAGTCGACTCCATTGTTATTCTAAATTAATTTTCACTTCGCGACGTCACAAAATGAAAACGAGTAGAAGAACATGGCCTAGTTTCTGCCATAATTATAAAGACCGTAAGAGCTATTTTCTTGGCGTTTTCTTGTTCAGTATGTCCCTATATTAATTTCCCACTTCCCTTAAGTGGGGAGAACAAAGTTCAGTGGTCGTTGTGTCATCAAGTTACCTCTACAATTGCGTTGGTGTAACTCGCGAGTGTTAAAGGGAAGGTAAAGGAATGGGTGGCCGAAATATACTGGGTGAGATAGAACCTATGTGATGCCGCGAGACTAAAGGATTCAACTCCAGGAACCGGTGTCAAAACAACTATGGGCAGAGAGAGAGAGAGAGAGAGAGAGAGAGAGAGAGAGAGAGAGAGAGAGAGAGAGAGAGAGAGAGAGAGAGAAGGTTTGCATTATAATTTCTCAGCCAATTTAACCACCATCCCTATCACAGTCCCCACTTCGACCAGTGAGAGAGAGAGAGAGAGAGAGAGAGAGAGAGAGAGAGAGAGAGAGAGAGAGAGAGAGAGAAAGCACTATATCTACTCTCTAATCAACCATATTCTTTCCATCATCAACCTTCCAATCACATTTGAACATCGTCGTCACTAAAACCCTTCAAATTCTTTCGTTTTGGAATTTATATGTCCCTCAATTAGGATCTCTACTAATATACTCTCACTCTTCAGGGCTGAGGAATAAAAATAAAGTCTAAAAAGGAGGGAGCAAGAGACAGAGCAAAATATTAAGAAGAATGTCAAGCAAAACAGAGTCTAACGAACTCCTACGCAAGGGCGAGAGACCATCGTTATCAAATGTTATTGCAGGGCCCCTTGCATCTGTTATTGCCTGTTTCCTAAGAGACGATCAGGCACCTGTGATAAGAGGTGAGATACTGGGAAAGGGAGGTGTTTGGATGATAAGTGGAGGTAAAAGGGATAATAGGCATGGTGGGAGGGGAAAGTGATATAGACAGGGATGGGCCAAAGAAAAGGAAGGGGAAGAAAAAATGAGGCAGGGCGAGAAATGGGAAGAAGGAATTGGGTGGCTGGGTCGAAAGGGGCAGGGAAGAGAAGCGGGTACGGGGAGGGGAATGGAGACGATCGAGTGGGACAAAAAGGGACGTGAATAAGAGAGAGAGAGAGAGAGAGAGAGAGAGAGAGAGTAGACGGGATGGGGAGGGAAAGACGCACAAGGCTACGACAATCGCGTTCTAAATTAATTTTCCTCTTCAGGACGTCGCATATGAAAATGAGTCGAATATGGCTGAGTTGCTGCCTAAATAGTAGAGACAAAAAAACCTGGGGTTTCGTCTTTTCAAGGTTTCTCGTGTCAATCTCCTCTTTCCACTTTATATGGAAATAAACCAAAGAAGTGTATTATAATAAGGTAAGCAGAAATTACGTTTCTGACTTTCCTTAAAGTTTAGGTCCCTAAAATAGGCGCTTATTTGAAAGAGAGAGTTTTCCAGAGAGCAGATCTACACTGTACAAGGTTCTTCTTTGTTTCTTTTATTTTAGGAACTTTAATTTAAGGGACCGAACATACTTGAAACTTTCGTGAGTAAGGACGGCTTGGAAATAGGGGCATAGCATATTCATGACATCTGCCCACAACTCGGCTGCGACGGCCGTCCCATGTCACTTATAATTATACCTATAACAGAGACCATTTATCAATGCAAATCTGCCTCTACCCTACAACCACCAAATTCTCTCTCAGCCTAATCACTGAGCTCTCTCTCTCTCTCTCTCTCTCTCAAGCAATTACTAAGTGGTTTCTAGATGAAATTTCTATGTTCCTCGCTCTCTTTATGAAGTGGTTCTCTAGTTCTCTCTTTAAAACATAGTAAGTGATACGTAATTGAAATGTGTGTGTGTGTGTGTGTGTGTGTGTGTGTGTGTGTGTGTATGAAGTATAATTTTCTCTTAATGAAGTAGTTAGTGATACGTAGTCGAAACTCTCTCTCTCTCTCTCTCTCTCTCTCTCTCTCTCTCTCTCTCTCTCTCTCTTCTCAGCAGTTTGTCGTTAAGTGGCTCTCTCTCTCTCTCTCTCTCTCTCTCTCTCTCTCTCTCTCTCTCTCTCTGTATGAAGTATATTTCCCTCTTTATGAAGTAGTAAGTGATACGTAATTGAAACTCTCTCTCTCTCTCTCTCTCTCTCTCTCTCTCTCTCTCTCTCTCTCTCTCTCTCTCTCTCTCTCTCTGTCTGTTTTCATCCATATAGTTTGCGCTTTCCACTTTCGTCTCTCCCCTCCACTCCACGTATCCATTTATTTTTCTGTTCAATTTTACCCCACTCTTCCATTTCCACGTTCGCGTTCATTCAATTTCACCTCTTTTTTATTCTCTTGCACCCTCTCATTATCCAATTATGTCCCGTCCCTTGCAATCCATATTCTAAACAAAACATATATATATATATATATATATATATATATATATATATATATATATATATATATATATATATATATATGTGTGTGTGTGTGTGTGTGTGTGTGTAATATATATATATATATATATATATATATATATATATATATATATATATATATATATATGTGTGTGTGTGTGTGTGTGTGTGTGTGTGTATGTATGTATGTAGAATATTTCCACTAGTTACATATGGAATATTTGCACTCAGACATTTAGCTACAACTAAGCTATCATTAATTTTTCCTAAGGAATAACTTATGCTCAGAATGGAAGAATGACTATAATTTATCTACCGTTACGACCGAAGTAGTTGTTAATGACGAAACAAATTACAAGGTCAAATTCTATTGTAATACGGACTTTTAATATTTGAAAAATAAAGATATAAAAATAGAAAAAAAAACTTGAAGGTCGTAAAAACTAATGTATCAAACTTAAAAGTAAAACAACTCTCCCCCAAAAGAACAGCTTCTGAAAGGAATCTCAAAAAAGGTACAAGCATAACTAGATCTTTGGCAGAAGGCCAGCTTTAGAAGCATCGAAAAATGCCACTGGCATCATCTACAACTTCTCCACGAAGGACTTTGGCAAGAATGTCCACGCCATTTTCACCTCTAGCCATTGAAAGAAGTCTACGTCCAAAGTCCTCAAGAACGAGGCATTCACGAGGCTCACAGTCAAAGGGACCAGTCTGTCATCACAGAGTGAGTGATTTTCACTCACCATTAAAAACCTTTTCTCTGGCTGGTTGTCCTATCCGTAAGCGTCACAGGCCACTGCCCATCTGGCCATACTGAACTTACACCCAAAAGAGATTATATTTTGATCTTATATTCGTACTAAGCAGGAATCGAACCTATGCCTTTCAGGGTAAGGTGATCGGACAGAAGTGACCTTGTGCACTCTGCTATTACGACTGATTTCTACTGTCCTCTACAATGTTGAGTCGATGTCCTGTACTTAGAATTGGAATTACTCCCACTTCCTTTTGGGTTTTGAAACAGAATACATTTGTGACTGTCATCTCTGTATCAAAACGCAAAACGAATAGCTTCGAAACCTAGCAGGGGTAGATGAACTTTTTATATATATAATTCCCTTTAGATTAACGTTATTCCCATGGTAAAGTGAATTCGATGTTAAAGGAATCTACGGCTCAGCATTTGCGAAGATAAGAAAGTCACGTGAGAATTAGTGACAAAATGATCACATCCACTGTTCATTTCCCCTGCCAGAAAATACCTGTGTGGCCTATGTGACCGCCCTCCTTACCTTTAACATTCTCTCTACCTTCATTGTTCTTACCATCTTGTGCATTCAAACCACAAACAACAATTCTCATAGCTATTCTCACAGCTCATTCTTATATTTTATCTGTAACGCACACACATATAAATATATATTACATATACATATATTATAATATATATTATAATATAAATATTTATATAAATATATATATATATATATGCACATATGGTAATATGAAGTCAGTGAATACCATAGGGAAATAACTGGCAGATGATCAGTGTCAAGAGCTCTCAAGTTTACGCATCGCTGGGTACTGATCTTCTGCCTGTTATTTTTCCTGCGGCATTCGTTTACACTAAAATCACAGGCATCTTCTGGGATTCATCGAGCATATATATACTGTACAATACACACACACACACACACACACACACACACACATATATATATATATATATATATATATATATATATATATATATATACAATATATATATATATATATAATATATATAATATATATAATATATATATACTACTGTATATATATATATATATATATATATATATATATATATATATATATATATATATATATATATATATATATATATATATATATATATATAAACTTGAGAGCTCTTGACACTGATCTTCTGCCAGTTATTTCCTATGGTATTCACTGACTTAATATTACCATATGTGCATATATATATATATATATATATATATATATATATATATATATATATATATATATATATATATATATATATATATATAAATATTTATATTATAATATATGTATATATATATGTGTGTGTGTTACAGATAAAATATAAGAATGAGCTATGAGAATTATTGTTTGTGGTTTGAATGCACAAGATGGTAAGAACAATGAAGGTACTGAGAATGTTAAAGGTAAGGAGTGCGGTCACATAGGCCACACAGCTATTTTCTGACAAGGATAAAACAGTGAGTAATGTCAAGAGCTACAAAGAAGCAGATGTCGCAAGTGATCTCCAACGCATCAATGCTACATAAAGGCTGAAATTAAGGGCACCCAAGAAAGGAGTTGACAGAGTATCTACGTTAGATTCAGTAAAGCTTCTTGCAGATGAACACAAAGAAGCTTTTGGAACCGAAAGTCGATATAGATGCGCTGTTCCAGAGACCATAGTCGAGGAAGAGCAAGCAACACGCGAGGAGAAGTTTCAAGTTAAAAACGTTTATCAATGTGGTCGATAAGATGTGTTGTAGCAAGATGGAAACCTTGGATATCAGATTAGACCTTGGATACAATAGTGAGAAAAAGCAGAGATACATGCAGGCAAAGTTCAGGGAGGAGATGAAGAAAGTAAAAAATGCCAAATACTTAAATTTAGATAGCGAAGTTAAACGAAACGAAGATCGTTACGAGAGATCAAAGAATATGCCGCTAAACAAGCTGATGTTGGTGACAAATCCATGTATTGAGGAAGAGGTTCTGCTATTAGGGTAGTCCAGAGGATTATCAATGAAATATACAAGGCTGGAAAGAAAAACGAGCAAAATGCGGAACAAAAGGAGGACTGGGTCAAAAATAACACCAGAAGAAGAAGAATTAACATTTTTGTGAGATCATCAGCAAGAGATACGAGAGTGATTAATTTGATAAATATAAACCAGGAGATAACGGAGAATCGAAAGTGCTTAAGAATGAGTTCACAGCTCAGATTTTGAAGTGGATATCAATAAAAAAGAAACTTGGAAGAAGGAGAACTCAAGATTGTGATGGAATCACTCAAGAGATGACTTAAGCTGAAAATATAATGGAAAATAGTACACTAATTAGATTCTTGTGTTGAATGTGGAAGAGGAAACACAGCCTGATGACTGAGAACTGGAAGTCATAGCAAAGGCACCGAAGAAAGGTGGCCTGACTGATTGTGGGAATTGTTCCCATATTCCGAAGCACTGCACTTACATCGGTTGCAACGAA
>NC_089799.1:28272113-28277113 GCF_040412425.1 Macrobrachium rosenbergii | reverse complement strand
CATTTGCATTTAAATGAACTGGGTGAGAAGCAGTTCCATTATGGAGAAATTCAGAAAATAAACGATGCTACATTTGAACAAACTTCCTAAACAAGAAGGCAATATAATTCAACTTCCTCTGCGAAAAAAAGACACATTTAAAAGAACTCCCAAAGGGGAAAGTTGTTTCATGCACAAGAACTTCCGCAGGAAGAACAGTTCAGACGAACTGTACAAGAGAAAAGCAGTTCCATGTAAAAGAAGCTTTCTAAGGGGAAAGAAGATACAAGGACCTTCATTATTGCTTGAAAGCAGTTAGACGTGCAGATATTTCTCAATGGAATCCAGAAATGAGGGTTTGTCTTAAATGATGAATTTCTATCACTACTTTTGACAGACAAGATATTAAAAGAGGCATCACAACTAACATGGTCATCGACATTCTCCTAGGTATGATCTTACGATTAGCTGTTAATGATGATTTTATTTTTCACAATTATCGTAACTTTATTTATCCTTTATTTCTCATCCATTTGATTTTGTATTTCATATATCTTTCCCTATGTGTCTTTCACTGTTGCTGTAATTTAACATTTTATACTCTCCCAATAAACTAGCTCTCTCTCTCTCTCTCTCTCTCTCTCTCTCTCTCTCTCTCTCTCTCTCTCTCTCTCTCTATATATATATATATATATATATATATATATATATATATATATATATATATATATATATATATATATAAATATATACAGTATATACACATATATATATATATGTTACAGGGAACAGATCAACACTTTTTTTGGAAGTGTACGTAGCGTGATCTTAGCGATCTAACTTCAGGAAAAGGACGTAACAAGGTTCGACCCTGATCCCACTAGCACTTTTCCCCCTCTCTCTCTCTCTCTCTCTCTCTCTCTCTCTCTCTCTCTCTCTCTCTCTCTCTCTCTCTCTCATCGTTTAAGCTCATCCACCCGACCTCTCTCATTCTCACAAGTAATTAAATGGACTATTTAAAGAAACACAATCGTTCCTACAAAAATAGGTTTATTATTCAAATAACCCAACAAGAAATGAATAAAACAAAGCAAAGATTAAAATGCATAATAAATGAATTATCGAGTCAGATAACTAAACTCTAAACTGCAAAGCACTTCTGACTAAAGAAGTCTCATTATGGCTAACAGCCTGAAAATACCCAAAATCTCACATACTCCCAAATCAATAACCAAACGTCATGTCAAAAAAAACAGTCTACCACATAAAGAGATTGACATTGCAAATGACTTGCATGTGTCCCCATGTTATTCCAACAAGTCCACAGACATCTGTCGAAAGAATTAAACATGATAGAAAACTCCCAAAAATATATGAAATACAAAACACAATAATGGAAAGTGTAAAATGCATAGCCAAGATATGGCAAACGTAACATAACAAAATAACAATATAAAAAGAGGTATGAATATCCATATTAAATTTCCCACACCAGTTCATAAGTTCATAATGATTAGAAAGTCATGGTAAAAATCACAAGTTCAATTTTCTCCCATAAAAACAGAGATTTGAGACTCTACCTTATCTGCCGATTTTCAAAGCCTGGAACCACTCCAAAGCTATGACTGGACAACTGCAGTTCTGTCACGTTAATGAACGATCAAACTCACTTTTAGGGCAGATTTTGGCATAATCTAGATCAAAGTAACGCACATACTCACGAATATACATAGCGCTTCGGACATCACCTGATCTCCAATATTGCTGAGCTTCTCGCGCAAAGAGCTGAGGAATCAAACTATTTGCTGAATACAAAGATTTTGCAACTGACGGCTTCCATCAGTACCATCTCGCACCGAACTTTCAACGATAACATCTTAAAGCATTGAAGCTATGAAATGCATATATGTGTCCTTTAAATATATATATGTGTGTGTGTGTGTGCAGTATATATATAATGTAACATGACATACCTATATATATGCATATATATATATGGAAAACGTGCATGCATCAGCATTATAACATAAAAAAAAATCTAAAAGAACAAAACATAAAAGATGGTACTCCCAATATAAGGAGAGTCACCGAATCGAATTAGTTCCCTATCACTAGTTTCGGAGCGGGATGACCAACGGCGTCTGCTCTCTAATTGTAAATGACATATCCTGGAGGTGGTGACATCGCCCCCCCCCCCAAAAAGCTCTGTGCAATAAAGCCGGAATGTGGCCACCGGGCTCAGCTAATGCGTAAATCCGTCAAGAACGAACTAATGGTATAGAGAGGTTATGGCAATTTACTGATCGTTCCAAAGAATATTAAAGAAATTACTTTCTGAAATGGAACCATTGCATTTAAATAAAGAAGCTATGGCTATCTGTTGGCCATTCCATTGAATATATATAAAAAAATATAAATTTCAGAAATCTAATCAATGCATTTAAATGAACTTCGTGAGAAGCACTTCCATTTGGGAGAAAATTACGAAATGAACAATAAATTTGGACAAACTTCGCAGACAAAAAGGCAATAAATTCAACTTCCTCTGCGAAAAACAGATACATTTAAGGGAACTCCCAAACGGGAAAGTTGTTCCATGTACACGAACTTCCGCAGGAAGAACGGTCCAGTTCTTTTTCCGCGAGACTTCCCACAGGGGAGATGTGACTCTCAATGAACCTTTTAAAGAAAAATCAGCAGTAATTTGACGAAATGTCCAGGAGAAAAGCAGTTTTAAGTAAAAGTAACTTTCTAAGGGAAACCCAGCTATAGTTCATTGCTACTTGAAAGCATTTAAACTGTGAGGTATTTCTGAATGATAAAAGCGTATCACTGGATCTGACTATATATTATAAATGAAATATTACAAATGGCGTCACAATTACCATTGTCATCAACATACTACTAGAGTACTATGAAACTGAGATTTACTGACACAATACTTTTTTCTCTTTATCATAATTGTAGCTTTATTTATTGCTATTTTTTATGATTCATATATCTGCCAAAGGGGTATTACTTCTCCTAAATATAAACTTTTTTCGTATCCACATTTCTTGCCCTTTACTTCTTTCCCTGCTGCAAGTATTTAACTTTTTATAATATTATGCATTTTGTTTTTTCTCGTTTTTTTTTTCTGCCTGACTTTTCGTTTTTGCACAAGATAACTGACATTTTATTTACTCAAAACACTGAGTTTTATTTCTTTGTGTTAACTTTCCCTACAGAAGTCCAATGCATACGAAAGACACAAAGGAAGAATGAATGTATGAACTCTGAAAGAAGACCTACCCATTTCTAAGAGAAAAAGGAAATCTTGTGGTAAGATAGAAAACGGCAGTAGTGGTAAAAACTCCATTGAGTTACAGTAGAGGAAGCGAACAGTCACCTGGAATAACTTTTCTGTTTCTTTTTTAATCTTTAGGAGATGGGGGGTATTTAATATTTGTTTGCTTTTTAGGTGCTAGTTTGAATAACAGTGCCTATTGCTTTATAAAAAATTTAATTTCGTTTTTACAAACCTTTTAATTTAAAAGTTTGTTTTCTTTTTTTACTTGTAAGGCGAAGGAAATGAAAGAAAAAAGCTAGTAACACAACATAAAGTTACCCTCATAATTTGAACATGCAAACCAAGCAAGCCAAATCCTACCCTTAAATCTAATAATCGGAAACGTAAAAACCATTGGATAATGTCAGTATCTTTGGCATAATGGACCCATGAAAAACCATAAGTGCAAAAGCTAAAAAAATATAGATAAATGAATAAATAAATAAAAATTTATGTATATGTGTGTGTGTGCGTGCGTGTGTGTATACATTAAACCACAATGAAAATTAGACAAAAGGTATAGATTCTGACTGGCTTCATCTTTATATACAGTGTTTGATTTCTTTGTGGTATACTGCATGCATATATATATATATATATATATATATATATATATATATATATATATATATATATATATATATATGTGTGTGTGTGTGTGTGTGTGTGTGTGCATGCATGCATGCATGCATGTATATATATATATATATATATATATATATATATATATATATATATATATATATATATATATATATATGTGTGTGTGTGTGTGTGTGTGTGTGTGTATGTATAGATTTATGGCTCATTTGTGTAATTATTAATTACAAGGACATATCATAACCTCACTTCTGCTGACCTATCAAACCTGATCAAACACACTTCACCCTCCCCGGCCGGGGGAGGGGGCTGAGGACTTCTTCACCCTACTGGACCCCACCTCTAAATTAGGAAAAATGTGGCAAAGGTACTGACTGGGATAAAACCTACCCTGACCTCCTCTAATTTAACTAATCTGGGGTTCCCTATCCTGACCCTCCCTAGTCTATCTAACCTTGGGTGCCCTATCCTGACCTCCCCTAGTCTAACTAACCTGGGGTGCCCTATCCTGACCTCCCCAAGTCTAACTAACGTAGGATACATGTCCTGCCTAGCCTGGAGGGTTCTTCAGTCCACTGGACCTTACCTTAAGCCTAGGTTAAAATTGTGGCATTGGTACTTAAGAGGGATACATCTAAGCTCAACAAGCTTAATATGGCTGGCCAGGAGAGCAATCGTACTTGGGAGGGGGAGGGCGGGGGGCGAATATGCAAATGACAATATTACTGGAAAATTTTCAAACATTGTAAGGTCAAGCTCGCCTGTGTCTCGGTTATTATTTATTTGAGAAAATTCTAGTATACGTAAACAAATCTTAAAATTGTTAGAGATGTTTCATAAACACGTTACTTTGATTGTATCTAAATATCGGTTTGAAAACAACCACTGCCCTATTCTCTCTCTACGATACTTAAAAAGAAAGTTCTAAGCCCAAATGAGTATCTTTGCAAAATGAAAAGATGTTCTTTTCCAATTTTTCTAGGTTATTAAGCAACATGGTTTTAAAGAATGTGTATGTTGCGTGATTTGCGTGAAAGTTGGTTTGTTGGTGAAATTTTATCAAGGTTACCATAGTTGTAAGATATTTTTTCTG
>NC_089799.1:28254613-28267113 GCF_040412425.1 Macrobrachium rosenbergii | reverse complement strand
GGCAAAGCGTCAATCAGAGAGGTGGAACTCGAACTAACTTTGTCTCGTATCACCACCCTTACGAACAAGCCTTTCACTAGAGTCAACACAGCTCATAGGAGAGAAAAACAACGATCGTTAATAAGACACTTCAGTAGTTCACTAGTACCGGAGGAGAAGGTGATAAACAAAACGCTTAAGAAAGACAAAAGACTGCAAAATCATACGACTCAAACAGAGTTCAGCAAACTAAAAAAGAACTTAAATGTACGATAAACGATAATAGCTTATTAATAAACTTAAACTAAAGCAAGATCAAAAGGTTGGACAAAACTTAAATTAATTTTGGCAAATTATAAAATTATTTTTAATCTAATATATATATATATATATATATATATATATATATATATATATATATATATATATATATATATATATATATATATATTTTTTTTTTTTTGTCATTTGCTTTATTATAAAACTACAGTATTTACTATGCTGCTCAATCAATTCTCCCTTGTGCCAATGTCTGTCCTTTGGGGAAGATAACTATGTGCGGTTGGTGATTGTGAATTGATGAGCATCGAACTGTGGCACCTTAAGTTGAAAAGCAAGGTGCCCTCAGACTATGCTCTTTGTCCATCAGGGGGAAGTCTATTGTAAGCCCTCGGGACTCTCGCCAGACCCAAAAAACCCACTCTTGTATAGCTTAGTGGCATGTTGCCCAAATGTGACCCACCCAAACATAATTCTTTGCCTCTTTTCACTTTTTCAACTTTTAATTCTTTATTTTTCCCCCTACAGCTGCACCAGTCACCACTTAAGCAGCGTAATTTCTTTTCATCGTCCTGGTTTCTGAGTCCACACGTACACAAAAGGCCTCTTACCATATTCACGCTGGAATAAGCTAAGTTAATTTAAATTAATCATCCTGATGATACACACGAGTTTATGGCTGAAACAGTAATTATTATATAACAAAAAAAATGTAGCAACATTATGACAATCCGTTCTTCCTTAAGCCTTAAGGATCAGCATTCACAAAAAATTGCCTATGTGAAAAACGGTCAAAACATTTTATTTCAGAACGATAGGAAATGAGTCTCACCTGTACGTATGTGGAGAGGCTACTCTACTTCAAAGATAAGGGGATGACAGCATGACTACTTTAGATGAATCAAGACAAAGGGCAACTAACGGAAGAATACTCTGCTACAACCACAGAAACCCTGCAGGGAAATACGAACTTCCTAGAAAATGTTAAACAAAGACATCAACATGTACTGACAACACGACGTGCAGAAAAACTAATTATTTATAATTCATAGCAGTCCCGTTAGGAACATCAAGCCATCTACCACACTCTGGCAGAAATCAACCTCAAGGAGACAATTTGAGCTTGGGCACCACCACATAAGGAAGTCCCATCCTCAAGTAAACAGGATTGAAAATGAGATACTCGCTGATCCCTTTTAAAAGCTCCAACAGGAGGACAAGGTCAGTGGTGCAGGTTTATAATGCACCGCATTCTCCAAAAAGATCTCGAAAAAATCCTTCCAGGGAGCCACCAAGGAATTATGGGACACGGAGGGCAAAACTGGCATGGAAAAATGGTGGATTACTGTATATTTCATCAAGAAAAGAGACAAATATGTGTTGAGCAACATGACTAATTTCCATAGACTAATGTAGAAGGTGATGGAAACACTGGTAGAAAAATCAGGTAGCATTGTAACCAGAACTAATAGCCTGCAGTAGGATGTCAAATTCCCGGTGGTCAGCAATTAAAGGGCTGAATATTGCTTACATATAGGATGGGTTAAGCATTACATAACATCTTAGCCCCTTCCTGTTTGGAGTCCACTATTGAATTCACTGACATCCTTAAAACCACAGAACCTGTTCACCAGTTTTTCACATTGTTGGAGACCATCTTGAATACAGCCTACAGATCTGGCAGGGCCCACTACTGATTCCTGTAAAATTTGCTGAAGGAGAAGTTGATGATCTGCATAATGGTGACCTTTTCCTCTCATCCCAGGAGACCTTTTCCTTCAAAGTTAGTTGATGGAATGTCAATGGGACCACCCTTGGAGTTCTCTAGGTTTGACATACCTAGGAAGATCATCAACGTCCTAGTATCTAATTTAGCTCTCAAATTTGCAACCAAAACTAGTAAGGGCAAGACCCCTATCCTCATGGAGGAATAGCATCAGTCTTCTTAAAAAATAAAATTACTGGTGCTCCCTTTAGGGGACTGACACTTCCAAGGGTTGAAATTCAACATATTTCTCTTTTTTTTTTTATTTCTTCACTTACAACAAATTGCGGCTTAAATTTCGCTGCCTGATGAAAAATTAACCTGATGTTGTTTTTTCCTACTGCCCAAAAATTTCATTTCGTATGAGTATACATGAATATATCATTGCTACAGATGTACAGTTACTTCCCCTCACTGCACCGCTTGAATTAACAGACATTTACGTTCACGTAGTTATGTATTAATTAGATTACTTAATTGGCCTTCTCGAGTAAGCAACTTGAAAAAGAAAGAAGAGACCAGGTGGTAGAAACTAACATACTCGGTTCTGCACGAATACTGTGCATGGTCAAACTTTCACTCACTCACTTTCACAAAATTTTCTTTTTTCTAAAACTCTATTTTTAAAATCTAACCCGCCCATTATTTACTGACATATTTTCGTTATACAAAAATTCTGATGTACAATAGTATGGCTATAACGTGCCCAATAAACTTTATCATGAGGATGTAAAAAAAAAATCATGGATTTTCATACTTCATTAACAGCATAAATCAACTTCATTTACAGAATATTGTTTATAACTCTTATACAAAACACTCTGGTCTTGGTTCCAGTTTATCAACAGCCCAGTTACTCACCCACACAAATATCCTTAAATAAACTTCACTTTCATAATAGCAATTGTCGCTTTACGTCCCTACTCCGTCTTAAGTTCACTTCCACAACATACCGCAGCCCCATTGTCTTAAAATTGTCACACAGCCGTTGAAAAGCGGATTCACAAACTTTATTTCTTTTCTTCCCAAGGCTTCTGGTTTTTATTCTAATTTCTCTACCAAAATGCCCATACAGCTTCTTGAGTATATCAATTAATGCTTACACAGACACACACAGATATATATATATATATATATATATATATATATATATATATATATATATATATATATATATATATATATATATATATATATATACACACACACACCAAACACGCAAACTCAAATACTATTATGCAGAGCCTATGTATCTCACTCCGTTTAGTCGCTCGAAATCCTTTGTTATAACCTACATCTCCGGAAAAATTTTAATGATGATATCTGTCTGAAGCCAAGAAACAGAAATAATTAAACATCCACTCTCACAGAAGTCTTAAGAATCACACACACGTACAATGTAGAGATGTTTGTCAATCAAGCAGTCTTTATCCCTGATACAGAGACGAACTATCCATATCAGAGAGAGAGAGAGAGAGAGAGAGAGAGAGAGAGAGAGAGAGAGAGAGAGAGAGAGAGAGATCCCGTATCTCGGCTGAAAAATCCTGTATTCCAAGAACGGGGCCAAATATCCGGTGGGAATCCTCAGGGATGGAGAAAAAGGCGCTTAAACCAGACATCTGAACAAGAAGGCTGGAAAAAGAAGACCTCCCCGAGAAAATAAGGATGTGGGAAACAGGTAGGCACAAGCACACACGCGAAAGAATGCCAGGCATACAATCCATCTGCTCGTCTACAAAGCTTTCTCCATTCATAATTAGTTCTTTGGAGCTAAGAACAGCAACTCCAACACTGGCTTTAGTGGGCGGAAACTTGGCACTGGACCTCAAACATATTTTGAAATTCCGATGACTTGCAAACGAAATCCACCAAAACGCCTCCGCCCTCAAAGATGGTGTAAAAAAAAGAAAATGAAAATAAAAATAACAGCTGGGCCTGTGCCTCTAACAGAACACCCCATCGGGCGATCCAGCGCCGGTTTCGAATATTTCATGAGTGAACTCGACCCTTCGGATACCAGGTTGGTAAACAGAAAGTGATTGATGTCAGGCCACGGGGACGTGATCGGGGGACGGCAGTACAAGGGAGGCCTCGGCGGGGAGATTGTTGATGGTTTATGAAAGGGGATGAGAGTGAGGTGATGAGAAGGGATAGAGGGGATGAGAAATGAGCCATGTGATGCAATGCACCGCCAGAGGTCGCGTGATGAAGGCTGTTTGGCCGGATGCTGAAAATGTGCGAAGAAAGTCGAAAACAGACTGGGCCAGATTAATAGGTCAATAAGGGCCGAGGCATCATTTTTAATTGACCCAGATAATAGCCTTGGCAACTGGGAACGGGTCATGACATTTAAATCACTGAGGTCACAGATGACATTCAAACCATTTGAGGTCAGAGAAAGGAAGCGTGTGTAGCGTGCTTCAGAGCGCTTCTACCGGTGTCGGAGAGGACACAATCAGAACCGCAGAGAGGGACATAACAATCTGTGGAATAATGGTTGAATACAAAGGAGTAAAGCGACAGAGAATCAAATGGGAGAGAGCCCTTAGCGCTGTTATTGACAGTTATAACATTGGCGCTCATTGTTTATAGATAGGCAGCAACACTGCTTTAAAGCGTCACGTGTCATCATTTATTTTGTCCTGTATTATACATCACATTTTTGTCGCTTTATGTTGATTCATGTGCTAATCACATAAAGAACATATTCTCAAGAAAGTTATTCTGACAATTAATGAATTGTTCTCCTGAATCCTTAAAATTTGTCCATAATTTTATTATCATCAATAATAATAATAATAATAATAATAATAATAATAATAATAATAATAATAATAATAATAATAATAATAATAAATAAAAAAAATACTCATAGTAGCATGAGTCTTGAAATGGAGAAACAAATCCACAACAGTTACGTATATGTACATATATTTAAAGATAAATCTGTACAGCGAGCTTTCGGGAATCTGTCCGAACAGTTTCCCGAAAGCTCTCTGTACAGATTTGTCTTTAAATATATGTACATATACATAACTATACATATGTTTCTCCAATAATAATAATAATAATAATAATAATAATAATAATAATAATAATAATAATAATAATAATAATACGTTTTCATTTCTTATGGGATCATTTACAGAATTTACATACAAAGCACTAGCTTATAATGTGCAGATGACATCATTGATTCTAGTGACCTCATTAAAGTTAAGTTCAGGTTTCATGATTTTTGGAAGCCATGAATTATATGAAGAAGTCTCAGGAAAAATCTTCCTTTTGCGCCAGAAGCTGTCGAAGGAATTTCAGTTATTATTGTTTCTGCCACGAGAACCATCACTGGCCAATTAAGTGAACAATTAATACAAGAGGCTCACAATCCACAGCTTAGCATGCATGTATAACAATTGCAAGAGCAATACAACAGCCATCGAATTCATCATTGTGTATCTATGTATATATGTATGTATGTGTATATAATTTATATATATATATATATATATATATATATATATATATATATATATATATATATATATATATATATATATATATATATATATATGGATGGATTTTAAAGAATACAGGCTAAGGTACTTTATACACACACTCATACATACATACAAACATACTTACATTTATATATATATATATATATATATATTATATATATATATATATATATATATATATATATATATATATATATATATATATATATATATATATATATATATAATTTATGAATGTGTGTGTGTGTGTGTGTAGAATGGCTTAGTCCATATTCGTTAAAATCCTAAGATGCCGTTTAGTGATTCCTCGTGAACAGACTGTCGAAAAGACAGATGAAGAAACGAGAGGCAGACTTTGATGAAAACAATAATTTCACCCCAACTTTGTTTTAAGAGGGGAAAAAAATAACTTCCGAAACGAAACCGACCGCTATGGTCACCAATCACTATATCAAAGCTCCTGATTTTTATTCGAGGATATATATATATATGAGTTATATATGTTTACGTATATATATATATATATATATATATATATACATATTTATATAGTAAAACAGATATATGTAGACAGATATATATATATATATATATACATATATATACACGTGTATATATTATTATATGCACATATATTTATATAATGTATATATATGTATATATATACACATATATATTAACACACACATATGTATAAATACAGTATATATATATATATATCTATATATTAAACAGATGCACCACGGTATGGGAAGGACACAGACATACGAAAAATACATACAATCAATGTTAGCAAACATTAATTATCAGCTTCTGTAATATTATACGCATTACTAAATAAAAACTGGATATTATCCCATTAGTATAAATGACTTGTCAAGAATCCTTCAGGACTTATGAACATCTATAAATTCTTAATGCACCCAAAAATTAAAATTTACCGTTTCAAAAACCTTACAGCGCAGGAGTTAAAAAGTCAACACTCCGACGTTAGCCTTGAGTTGGAGACAGCACTGCTGCAACAATAAAGAAAACAGAGGCCATGAGAGGGCTAACTACAATAAACGGCCCAGAGGGGAAGTCCGCCTGAGAATGATGATGATTCTAATATGATTATGTCTGGGAAGGGTGGGTCTGGCAATGCCATTTTAAGGCTAGGGAAGGATAAGATGTGTATCTATATATCAATACTTTTGGCTTGATGGACGAAAAGAGGGTGATTTAAACGTCAAATACCTTGGAAGCACCGACCGAAACGTTGCAAATGTAAGATATTGAAAGATTTTCAGCATTTTTTTTTTATTGTTTCTCTTAGGTGTATATTTCCAATAATCTTAGTACCTATACAGGTTATCAGAGTTTTACTGTCAGCTACGGTAATATAAACAGAAAATCCCATTATTACGCGTATTTTGTAAAAACTGCTTATGCACTTTATCTTATGTTCCTGTTACTTGTTGATTATTACCTCCACACACACATAAATAAATATATAAATAACTATATATATATATATATATATATATATATATATATATATATATATATATATATATATATGTGTGTGTGTGTGTGTGTGTGTATAACAGTATACACACACATATATAAATACATATATATATACCAGGAAGACTGGATGGCCGTAGGTCAGGTACAAGCCATGACCCTACCAACAGAAGTCAATTACTGTACCATTCAGCTTCTGCTCCCACTCTGCAGCTGACTGCACCTTCTTGAAGTGTATACATATAAGCGCACGCACGCACACTCACACATACATACATACATACACACATACATACATACATATATATATATATATATATATATATATATATATATATATATATATATATATTTATATATATTTGTGTATATGTATGTATGTATGAATTTCTAATTCCCTCCTCTCTCACACGCCCATACACACACACACACACACACACACACACACACACACACACACATATATATATATATATATATATATATATATATATATATATATATATATATATATATATATAATGTAGAGACCAATGGAACTAAAGTTAGAGAGGAAGGAATTAAAAATTCAACGACGTAATGAACGAAATATTGCTTGCGTTACATCAATATTTTCGAGCACATTACACTTCCTTAGATGATTAAGCAATTAAGTAGCACATACTTATGTAAAGAATATTTTATCAGATTTCTAGATTGCCGTACATGCCTGATTAAAGGTGCTAACAGCTATAGGTTATGTCTTACTATTCATATTGCAGGAAGCAATATAGTGGAAAACTAAATTTCAAATTCGCCAGCTGTCCTCGTAGAATAATGCACCATAGAGTTGATCTGGTGCTACTTTGGCTTGTTATCTACGCGTCACTACTCCGAGATGCTAGTACTAAACATGGCGGAAGCTCCTAGGGACGCCGTGTTTAGTACTAGCCACTCGGGAATCAAAGGATTATATACACCCATTTCTATTAATAAACGATATCTTTGTGCTGCCGTCTACTTTACGTTTACCATACTGTAGTAACAGTGCCCCGTATGTCTTGGATAACGTTTTCCTGACGTCATTTTCGTGAAATTGATCTAAATTCGACGAATTAAGTACTGTAGTTTTTAAAAGTTTTGTATTCAAAACTTATATATATATATCTCTAAAACATTACAGAAAAGTTTAAAAATATTTCAAGTATTTACGACGGTAACAACTCTACCATTAAAAAACTTTCAGCAATTTTATGTTGGGAACGAACTGAATTCTATTCCTAGAAGAATTATATTGTATACATATGAACATAAATATATGAATACATATATGTATATATATCTATATCTGTATATATATACATATATTGTATACATATGAACATAAATATATGAATACATATATGTATATATATCTATATATATATATGTATATATATACATATACACACATACGTATATATGTATATGGATATATACATATACATATACATATATATGTATATGGATGCATATATATATATATATATATATATATATATATATATATATATATATATAATATATATATATATATATATATATATATATATATATATATATATATATATATATATATATATATATATATATATATATATATGTATATATATATAATCTGTGCATGTGTGCGCAAAATCCCATTAACGCAATAAAAAGAAATAATGTATTCATCAACAGATCGCTTCATTTTAATGAATTTTACATACCTAAATCAGCGAGCAGTTGTTGCCATGGGCGTTCCTTCTGTTGGAAAAAATAAAAAAAATGAAATTAACATACTCAGAAGGAAATGATCTATATACATATATGCAAACACGCACACATATATATACAAATCATGTTATATATATATATATATATATATATATATATATATATATATATATATATATATATATATATATGTAAATATATATATACACACATATTATTCACTGTTTACTTTCATACAGAAATATATTCCAGTCTTATTTTCCTCTGTGTAACAATTCTACGCTTTAACAAAATGCAAGTACTCAAACTGTTTAAAGTACATTACCAACAAATTATACCCAAACACAGAGTGAATTAATTATACCGTATCATATAACATTATTACAAGGACGAATTGCAAAAGGTAGCATTTATGCAATTACATGCGATGTGTAATACATTCTCATCAATACTGGGCTTAGTACGGCTTCTTGTGCAATTATATGAAATTATCACATTATACGTAGTTGTTAAGGTATACATATACACTGGAGATAAGGACACAAGTAATTCCTCAGAACTCTGGAGAGTTATCTTTATTTAAAAGGGACAGATAACTGAGTTATTTCGCTTAAAAGATAAACGATACAGTATGGGGCTCACTGAAACACTCATGGCTGATGAAAAAAAAAAAAAATCAATTAAAGGAGAAGTAGGGTGATTGAGTTCTCCCCAATTGCAACGTCCCCTAGAATCCAGATCTTCCAGTAACATTTCATTACCATTAATATTATCAGAAAAAAAATCGTGCTTGTAATGCAATACAAATATCTAAACCAAAAGTTAAAAACTACTTATCCGGAAGCTTTCGAAAGCTCTTAGCTATTATGGTCCATATTTCAAACAGTTGTAATGTATTACATGCAGGTAAATGTACATTTTTGTCTCTCAATGGAATATTAGAGCTTTTGTGAAATAATAATAATAATAATAATAATAATAATAATAATAATAATAATAATTATAATAATAATAGTGGCATTATTTTACCGTGGTTGTAAATAATGCTGTATTATTTACAATAGGAGGGAAATTTAATTCGACTATAAGATACAAACACACACACACACACACACATATATATAAACATACATACATACATCTCTAAATATATATATATGTATATATATAATATACATATACATATTATGTCTTGCACATGGTAAATTCCCCAACTTAATCGCCTTGCCTTTTCAGTATCACTGAACAAATTAAACCCAAGAACAGTGAATGGTTGCATGTTAGGAATAACAATAAAAAAAAAACAGTTCTTCTGAATTGCTAATAAGCTTTCATACAGCTCCCAAAGTACGGCTTAATATATCGGATACTCCTTGTGAAAGTCGTAGCGCAGTTAAAGCTGGCTTACTCTTCGTTGTTCTTTACCACCGCTGGATATCAGATACATTTGCGCCTATATTACTGTGGACATGTTGCACCAGTTTTGCAATCACGGTAAAATAATGCCATTATTATTATTATTATTATTATTATTATTATTATTATTATTATTATTATTCAAAATGTGATCACAATCATGCTGAACACGCCAAAAGACATTAACTTTTACAGCAAGAGTTCGCAGAACAGAATGCCCATTTGCGATAAGAGAAAATCAGAATAAAGTGAATATAAATAGCATAAAATGCAGTTAAAAATAACATGTACTGTATCTTCTGTGTAGGAAGAGATAATGAATTATTTATTTCGTGTTATATGCTAGTTTTGATCCAAGCATTCAAATTTATTTGGTTTTGCACAAGGAAAATAACAACGCTTAAAAGACCTACTGTAACCTAATCGAACCTAACTTGACCGCAAACGTTGTGGGAACTTAGCTATTTGCGTTGTTAGTAATAATGTATAAGAATATAGTGTACCATTTATTTCCCCTACATACCATTTATTTCCCCTACAACCTTACTACACATACAGGTCGCATTTTAACAAGGGCCCAAGTTGCTATAAGGGCGGATTAACCTTAACCAGCGAACCCGGGTTACTAAACCTTTAGTTAACAAATGAATTTCATGATGTTGACCATTCTGTAAACATCTGGCGATATTAATATTGGATCAACCCCTGGTAACCCGTCATTAGTAAATTATAATGATGAAAATACTTTGTTACAAAATTGCTGGCGAAAGAATTTAAGGCACACGCCAACAAATTTGGGTGTGCTAATAATAATAATAATAATAATAATAATAATAATAATAATATTTACATTATCTTAATAATGTCCACAATAAAAACAAAAGTCACTGAGTTTTTCGGAAGATCCAAAGTTATGCTCAAGTTTGTTTCTTTGAGAGAGAGAGAGAGAGAGAGAGAGAGAGAGAGAGAGAGAGAGAGAGAGAGAGAGAGAGAGAGAGAGAGAAACATTCCTCTAGGAATCGTTAACAAAAATTCCCAGCAATGTTCCCGGTCCCAAGCTAAAAAGGGCAGCGGGACCGGCCTCGCCGCGCATCCTGAAGGCGGAGATCTGTTTTATAGGCTGATATCAGGACTTGTGACCCTCCGGGAACGACATTTTGGACTTCCAGGCCTTGCTCTGGCTTAATGCCAACATCCTCCCTTTATATTACCGGTGTGAGATATTTATACCTTGGTCTCCTCCTACGCTGTCTCGCTCCTTGGCGATTTTTCTTTCACATGCCGCCTTCTCTGGAAGCCTCGACCTCTTTTCCCATCCGCAACTCTGCATCTAGTTATTCTCGTGGGCGGGGGAGTTAATGCAAAACCCCCAAAAAACACCATTCCCCCCCCTCCATACTTATGCTTGCATGTCTAAAAAAACCCATTCCCCACCCCCTCCATACTTATGCTTGCATGTCTAAAAAAACCCATTCCCACCCCCTCCATACTTATGTTTGCATGTCTAAAAAAAACCCATTCCCCACCCCTCCATACTTATGCTTGCATGTCTAAAAACCCATTCCCCACCCCCTCCATACTTATGTTTGCATGTCTAAAAAAAACCCATTCCCCACCCCCTCCATACTTATGCTTGCATGTCTAAAAAAACCCATTCCCCACCCCCTCCATACTTATGTTTGCATGTCTAAAAAAAACCCATTCCCCACCCCCTCCATACTTATGCTTGCATGTCTAAAAAAACCCATTCCCCACCCCTCCATACTTATGCTTGCATGTCTAAAAAAACCCATTCCCCACCCCCTCCACACTTATGCTTGCATGTCTAAAAACCCATTCCCCACCCCTCTATACTTATGTTTGCATGTCTAAAAAACCCCATTCCCCCCCCCTCTATACTTATGTTTGCATGTCTAAAAAAACCCATTCCCCACCCCTCTATACTTATGTTTGCATGTCTAAAAAAAACCTATTCCCCACCCCCTCTATACTTATGTTTGCATGTCTAAAAAAAACCCATTCCCCACCCCCTCTATACTTATGTTTGCATGTCTAAAAAAAACCCATTCCCCACCCCCTCTATACTTATGTTTGCATGTCTAAAAAAAACCCATTCCCACCCCCTATATACTTATGCTTGCATGTCTAAAAAAACCATTTCCCACCCCCTCTATACTTATGCTTGCATGTCTAAAAAAAACCCATTCCCCACCCCTACATACTTATGCTTGCATGTCTAAAAAAAACCATTCGCCACCCCCTCCATACTTATGCTTGCATGTCTAAAAAAACCTCATTCCCCA
>NC_089799.1:28234613-28247113 GCF_040412425.1 Macrobrachium rosenbergii | reverse complement strand
GTTCATTTCATAATGATGTTTTCCCAGTGTGCCAACGTCACTTTCTGACCAAACTTACTTAATCACATTTAAAACCACACTTCGTTCTCCGAAATTACTTAACTATACTCTCTTCTTTAATTACTCTAATTAATGTACCCTTCATTTACTTCCTACCAACGCTGGTTTGATCAACTTTTTCCACAATCCAATTTGTCCCGAAGTTTTCTGAACGATCAAGCCTCTTTCTGAACACGTTTCCTCTAAACTCTCACTAACTGCGCTATAACTCGCCATGACAACCTAGCTTTCTTCTGTACAGCCATGTAAAGATCCAGACTTTCCCAGACTTTGTTTTCATTGTTATTCTTCCCTGTCTGTAAACATACATATTAAAATTTTTGTGAACACAAGTTTGTCTTTAGATACGCCTAAATAGAGAAGTTTTTATTTTTCTCTCTGAATCTCTCTCCCTCATTCTTCTCTCTCTCTCTCTGGACTGAAAAGCAAACAAGAATTTCCTGTGACGTCACACATTTTGTAATGGAGCCATCTAAAACCTTAACACTTTTGTCTTTAGTACGCCTAATTAAGCAACACTAATCGATTCATTTGGGTTTTTAAGTGGACATAAAGCAAACCATTGCCTTACGAATTTTCTCAAGCCATCAAACCTTGTCCTTCCAAGACTTAATATATTACATCTTCATTTGGGTTTTGTAAGTGGCATAATACCCAGCTTTCTTTATTTTTATAAACATTTTTTACTTGCAACACAAGTACAATTACCCATTTTGTCAAACTTGAACACAATTACTAACACATACTACTTCTAATTTGTACCAGCCCACGAATATTTTTATACGCTTATAAATTACTGACACCAAATTCGGTGTCATCTAGCGATGTTCATACTCCCTAGCTTAACGAAAATGCTACAGAATCTATCTGCACATATTCCGCACTAAATATGGAGTGATTTCAGTTGGTTTCAAAGTAAAAAAAGTGCTCTATTTCTTCTTTGAAGGGTGAACAGCCATTATAATAGACATTTCCTGTGTTTCAGGCCGGGATACATTATTATCTCAAGTCTTTGGGACATATTTTGATTGCAATATCTACGGTATCACGGTAGCAATCGCTCACAGATTCTTCTGATATTCATATCATATCTATCTTCACACACACACATATATATAAATATACAGTATGTATATATATATATATATATATATATATATATATATATATATATATATATATATATATATATATATATATATATTTATATATATATACAGTATATATATAGATATATATATATATATATATATATATATATATATATATATATATATATATATATATATATATATATAATGTATATATATTACTCGTTGCTAAAAACGGTCATCAGTTCCCGACGTTTCGTAATGTCTACAGTACATTATAAATTACACAAAAGTTACAAATCTAAAATCACAAGTGCACCATGATTACAAATTTAAACTGTTGAAAGGAACTATTAAGAAGGACAACTTAAAACTAAGTAAAATATCACAAAATTCCTAAATAGTATCTTTTAAGCTGTCCTTTTTAACTGTTCCTTTTAAAGGTTGAAATTTGTAATCATGGGGCATTTTTAATTTAAAATGTGTAATTTTTGTGTAATTTATATTATTTATTTTGTACAGCCCTCAAAAATGTAATGTAGACATTACGAAACGTCGGGAATAAATTACTGTTTTTAGCAACACGTCTTTGTGTGCTCTTCATTGATGTATATCCGGCTGTGGCCACTGATGTTTGATATATATATATATATATATATATATATATATATATATATATATATATATATATATATATATATATATATATATATATACAATCAAGAAATTTGAAATTCAGTATTATCATTAGCAGCTTTCCCTCATTCGTTCATGAGAAACAACTATTTACATGAGAAATTCTCTTACATTTATGGGAAAATTACTTGGCATTCATGTGTATGATGAATGGTGTCATTTCATGAGAATTATCTGAGTAAAGATTATAAAGTGTCTTTTGTTGTACGAGTGGATTTTCTCTCCTGAATACTATTACAAGTTTAAATGCAACCAAAGGGCATTCTAGTCAAAGCATTAAAGCACTGCTATCTCTGCGCACAAGAACTGGATTGAAGTAATTTACAAGGTCATATTTATTTCACAAGTGCTGTTCAACAACAGACATATGAAATGGCCTTGACATTTACAATCTACCCTATGAGGTCTCGTTATATTGAAGGGCATGCCCTGCGGTATGAAGCCCATATTTTCCTTAGTTTTTTACATTTTTCTCTTTTCAAATAAAACGTAAGAGGCAGCATGGAGAATAATAAAGAGACGAAGTATTATCCCTTTTCTTTCGAAATCCCAGTTTCCGCTACCATTCACGATTATCGACCAAACAGAGGCGGTTCCTTTAGATAATCCCGAGTTTCCCGGAATACTCAAGATACAGGTTATTTGGTATTCTACGCCAAGTGCTCCTTAGCGTCGCCTTCACGCCAACCAAAAGCCGGCCCTGGCATCGCTCCTGCGTGACGGTTCCTACCTCATTCCCCAGCCATTCCATAATCTTTCGCTCTGGGTTCGGGTGAAATGTGTCGATACCGTTGTTGTCGGAGCGCGCCCTCCCGGCGGTTCGATTACAAGTTGGTGGCCCCCTGCCACCCTTTCTCCCCCTCCTCCCCCTCCTCCTCCTCCTAATTCTCTGATATGGCCTCTCCTCCCTAGAGTCCACGCTCTTAGTCCGATAGTGGTTCTGAAAGGCGTTGTTTACCAAGGAGAATTCACGGCTGTGTCTGGCAACCCCTGTGCTAAAACGCAGGCAGTCTGTGTCTGGAACGACTGCACTGCTTCAGGGAGGGAAAATTGGGGGGCTGCATTGGCGACTTAGTAGAATGGGTTACCCATCGGTTTGTTGATGCCAATAACCGCCCCAATTTTCTTCCTTATTTTAATGCATCCGGCGTCTGCTTCATTAATCTAGGTTGTACATAATACAACTTTCAATCTGTACTTTATGGAGGATGACAAGATTTGCTGCTAACTACCTTGCTGACAAAAGGCGGCTAGTACACGACCGTCACTGGTGTCATTATATCACTTTCAACCATGCCACTTGGTTTCAACAGCCTTGTATGATCAATTAAATGCTATGAAAGGATTTTGGAAAAAAATTATACCACTATTCTGTGTGCCTCAAATCAAGATTTAAAATATTTTGATAATGTATCTATAGATTCCTTTTAATTGTCATTTAAGAAACCCAAAGCACCTATATGCCTATATTACTTCCAAAATATCCATCAATGTTTTTTCGTGTTTGTACCTGTGACTGAAACTGGCGAATTTAGAGATTCTTCTTTCACTCGTGATTATTCCAGATGTTCGTCCACCTGTAGCAGATCCTATAAGATGAAAAGATCAAGTATTTTCGAACAAAATCAGAGATCGTTGTTAATGGACAAAAGGCATCGGTAAAAGGGAGGTTTGATCAGGTCATTTAGAAGAGAAGTTAAGTGTGATTTTATGAAATTTAGGCTGTCCAGCCAAGCACTGGGGCATTTTCGTTCATTCAGCGTTTAAGGCAGCGAAAAGAGTGAGTTAGAGTGGTTGGACAGCAAGATGAAGAGACCCAGAAAATAAGGGAAACGATGTACAAGGGTCTTGAGGTGGAACTGAGAGAAAACCACAGTTGCACTAAGATTAGAAAGGTTGGACAGCAGACTGAAGGCAGCGGGAATATAGGTAAAGTAAAAGGCTCAAAAGTAGCTGCACCTACGGGCCGAAGAGACGATGCAAACGCCCTTCAGTAATGCCTACAGTGCACCGCGTGCTGTGCACTGACGGCGCTATTCCCTTTAAGGGTTCAAAAGAAGGGCACTGGTGTCATATACCTGTACAGTGTATACTGTATATATGAAGGACTCACATAATGGTAGGTTCGGATGTAGGATTTCAATCAATATACTTTTCGGACCCAAAAGAATGACAAAAGGGCTCTAACAAACAAATCCTTTATTATATGAAAGGAGACGGATGGACAACACAAAAGCCTCGTCCAGCCGGGCCTCAAATAATTTAATATGGAAAAAAAAAGTCCAACCTCGCGGGATACAATAGCCCGCCTCTGCTATGCCCCAAAAAATTTCCCCTTTTTTGTGTAAGGCATAGGCCAAAGAGGGACGGGTAGTCCACTGCCCTCAACTAGCCTTAGCCTAAAGAAGATAAGGGAAAGGTAAAAGGGGGGAAAAAGTATTCGACTTTCCGGAAGAAAGTGAGGCAAGTGACCTTTGAAGAGTAGAGGGTTTTAAGAAATCGGAGAAAACAAACACAAAAAACCGGATGCGTGTCGTTCAGAACCGAACTACAACCACGATGAATTTAATAAGGGAATAGAAACAAATACTAATGAGGGAATTATAATGAATTCATCTACGTTATTAATGAAACAGTTGATGTAATAATCTAATGCAAAGGTTGATTTGTGCTCTGCACACGTACCATGGTCAACCAAAATGTGCTAAAAAAAAGTTTTTGTTAAAGGAGAACAGGACGAAAATGTATTCCAGAATTTAAATAAATACTAGAATCTCCTACTAGAGATGGAAATAGAAATCAGTATTACAAAAAAAAAAAAAAATTTGGTCTGTTTGAGAAAGAAATCAGTTATTACATAAAAAAAAAAAAAAAAAAAAAATTGTTGTCAAGTATGACAATGGGAACCAACTCATCAAAATAAGAGGGTTATTTAAGATAATGACCAAATGTTAAACTAACATAACTAAACGTTGCTTCCTATCACTAAGCAAGATACAGTGCTGACTGTTAGTGTTAATTACAATGACACGAAAGCGTTGAGTGCTAATATTTCATTAAGATACAAGTCTGACAATGGGAACCAAGGCGTCAGAATCAATTTCTTTTTTTTAATATATTTTTTCATAAATGCCGAGGCCACGGGCAGATTCACAATAGTATTAATCCTAGGCTCCAGGCAAACAAATGAAAGAACGAAAAGCAAAAGTACCCAGAGCTCTTCAAATACGTTTACTGTATATAATTTCGTTTAGTTATATGCTGCGCTTATCAAAACTATAGTGCAAATAACAAACGACTTGAACAGAATCATTTGTCAACATGTGAAAAGTTGTAAATCAATGTCACTGATTATGTTAAATTTGTTACTTTATAATACTCGAAGTAAACCAATGGTGTAATCGTGCTTGAAGCTTCCATGAAGAAGGTATGATTGTTTCTCACTACTGATTACATTTCGTGATCAGTGGCTGTTAATACTAAACTGTGAGCATGCTTGCATAGATATAATGAGCTTTTTATCCGTCTGCAGAAGTGTATGTCAAAGGATTATGCTTGTTTGTGCGCTGCCCTTACCGCTAAGGAGTTAAAGCTTATAAATACCGCAATTTTTAAGAGAGCTTGGAGGATGTGACTAGTGTGTTGGGGTTAGTTATGTGTTACATTATGGATAAAATTATTTTTCTGGACTTACCGGGATTAGCCTAACAGTCCTTTTGTGCTGATCTTTTCTGCTACGCCCGAGTTCGAGTCTCCGCCTGGCCAATGAAGAATTAGAGGAATTCATTTCTGGTGATAGAAATTCACTTCTCGGTATATACTGGTTCGGATTCCACAATAAGCTGTAGGTCCCATTGCTAAGTAACCAATTGGTTCTTAGCCACGTAAAATAAGTCTAATCCTTCGGGCCAGCCCTAGGAGAGCTGTTAATCAGCTCAGAGGTCTGGTTAAACTGAGGTATACTTAACTTTTTGCGCTGATCTTTACAACAGCAAACAGGTATTACTTTAAGCGGTGGTAACAGTGCTTTGTCAACAACTGTCGCACAAATAAGACAATACTGGATGCAAAACCGAAGTCGAGCCCCATTTATATTTGTGCAATATCGTCTAAACGAACATGTTCGACTTCTGTTTGTTACCAGTGGGTGAAAAACTAATAAAAGATAATTAGTTCAAAAGTTCCGCGGCCAGCATAAAACATCGATGCTGACGTAAAATGTTGGTAATAGAATACGGTTTATTTTGTTGTATTCAAGAATCGCTAATGATTAAGATATAATTCCATAGACTGTAATAAAATGAAGTGAACAACTAAGATTAAACGCAAACTTGACTATCTTGAAAGGGGAAAAATATTTGCTATATGCATCAGTTGGCAAATGTGGGCAAAATACCAACGGTAACTGAAATTATATACGATAAATTAAATACGCAGTTCTATATTAACGTAAATGGCTTAGATGAAATAAATACAACAAACATAACCGAAAGGAATACCATTACCATAAATATAAGCAAACATGTACATCAAATTGCCACACCAGAAATAGTATAAATCTACGCTAACATAAAAATATTTCCAGTAAAATTAACATATTCACAAGTTCGTAATTCCAAAACATAATTACAAAACGCATTAAAAGGAAACAAATATAAATCTATGGGATGTACTCAACGAGCAATTTGTTTGGCCGAGGTTCGAAAACACTGTTAAAAAATAAGAAGTAAAGCTTTAATACATTAAAAGGAAAATGCACGTAAATGCGCTTTCAAGCCATTTACGTGAAAAAGGGAATTCTGAAATTCAATCGCAAAAAAAAATAAATAAATAAAAATGAGCTATTAATAAACGGACAATAAAATTGTAATTTCTAAAATGCTGTAAATAGTACATGATTCCAGGTATAGAAAATGGCTTGAGCCTAATGGAACTACTTGCGAATAATACAAATTGGTGTCACGGACTTTAATTATAATGATGAAATTTATAAATAATACTGAAATTTTTAATAGATCCTGAATGTGATAGGTTACCATGATGGAATAAAGGCATTTTTTCTGGAATTATAAGGATTTAGCTAATGTTCCCCTTTGCTCTTAACCTAAAGATACCATCAGGTTTTACTTTAAACGGTGTTAAAAGCGTTAATTATTTGTTGTCCAGTAGTGCTTTACCACCAACATTTGCACCAAAGAGACAATACTGGCAGCAGAACTGAAGCCGCGTACCGTTACGTTTATGTAATATCGTCTAAGCGAACCTGCTTGACTTCTGTTTTATACCACTGAGTATAAAATGAATTTATACCATTGGGTAAAAAAATTGCATAAGATAACTGGATCAAAGATCCCTATTCTTTTGTTGTTTTGAAGAATTATTTACGATTAAAATATCGTTTTACAGATTATCATAGAAGGAAATACACAATAAAGATCTGACTAGGAAACAATGTTAGGTATATTAATCGGGAAATGTGGGCAAAATGTCAATAACAATTAAAATTACGTACGATCAATTAAATACGAAATCCTATGGAATAAATATTGCAAACAGATAAGTGAATGGAATAACACTGCAATAATAATAGGCAAATATGTACAACAAATTATTATAACATAACAAATCCTTCAAGTCCCCGTGATAATAATAATATTTTCAGTAAAATTAATAAATTAAAAAATTCGCAATACCAAAGAAATAATTGCAAAACATTAAAAGGCAACAAATATAAATCTATGGGATGTATTCAACGAGCAATTTCTTTGGTCCAGGTTCGAATACTGTTAAAAACTAAGTAAAGATGGAATACAATAATAGGAAAATGAAACGCAAATGCGCTTTCGAGCCACTTACAAAAAAGGATATCTTGAAATTCAATCGCTATAAAAATGAGCTACTAATAAATGGATAATAAAGATGTAATATTTAAAATACTGCAAATAGTGCATAATTCCAGGCATAGAAAATAGCATGAGAATAATAGAACAACGCTGGAATAATTGAAATTGGTATTACGGATTTTAATATAATAATAATAATAATAATAATAATAATAATAATAATAATAATAATAATAATAATAATAATAATAATAATAATAATATATAAACAAATAAATAAGAAAATAAAAAAAATAAATTTAGAAAATTACTTAAAAGAAAAGGATATAAAGACAAGAGTAAAATATAAACTTTAATAAAGCATAACAAAATATTATGGCATAAACTACAGTGAATTCAACGAATACCTTTAGACATCGAGATAAAAGGTGTGACCTAAAAATATGTAAAACTAATTTACTTGAACTGAAACGTCATATAGAAACTTCAGGGAAAATAAATTTTAGCGAAAAAAACACATGAGACATAAGAATAAGGAAAGACAACGGAATAAGAATAAGCAAAAACAGAATAAAACATAATACTATTTAAAAAGAAATAGTTCTGATAATATACTGATAAAGGAGGAGTAAAGGATACAAAACAAGAGTAACGAGTAGTAAAGGACACAAATACATGAGAATAACGAGCGACAAAAAAATACCGAGAGGGGAAACACGTTCAAAAATCGCTTTTAGCTCAAGAGCGGAATTCCCTCGACCGGCCAATAAATATTGTCAAGTTTTAAATTCAGGTGGGATCCCTGGCAACAAGCAAGGAAGGAGAGACAGGGAAGGAAAATACTCGAATTTCTTTACAGGCTAGATAGTTCAAAACTCTGACCTAAAACGATAAAAAATAAACTCAAAATGAGAGCAAATAAATTAAACAAAAGAACTCTCAGTAAAAAATGCTCCTATATCGTTGCCAGAAGCACGATTATAGCTAAATTTAACCTTAAATAAAATAAAAACTCCTGAGGCTAGAGGGCTGCAATTTGGTATGTTTGATGACTGAGGGGTGAATGATCAACATATCAATTTGCAGCCCTCTAGCCTGAGTAGTTTTTAAGATCTGAGGGGGGGGGACAGAAAAAGTGCGGACAGAAAAAAGTACGGACGGGCAGACAAAGCCGGCACAATAGTTTTCTTTTACAGAAAACAAAACAAAAAAAAGATGGGTCACTTAAAAATCTCTAGAATTAATGAATCAGAGATGTCAGAACAAACCGGTGATCATACTTGTGTTACGCATACGCAAATTTCTGCAGAACTAGTACAGTATGTGGCCACAACTGTGTCCAAATAATTTTTTAATAGAAAAATACTCCCTACAAGAAAAACAGGACTAAAGTTCATTAAATGCATCTGCAGTCACTTTCATGGTGTGTGGATTAAGATTTGCTTAAGCCATACTTCCACGGGCCAGGGTAAGGTCGCAATAGGGTCAAGATATACGAGTATATAGGATTATATAAGAGAAATCTTAATCGTATATTTTCAAGTGCAGCAAAGTAGCTTAGGTGAGGCAAATGGGCCTTTACTTTTGTTTGTTTGCACTGGCGTATGAGATGTTGTTAGTTGCACATTTCTCAGTGTATATTTATTTAAATGTAAATAATGATGGTTTGAGGCGTTAGTTTTTCCTGACGGTTATGTATGAGTAGAGTGTAAAGTTTTAATTAAGCAAACGTCTGAGAATTCCACATGAAAATTAATTGATATACTGAACTGGTTAGCTCACACTTGACACCTTATCAGAGACATCTGAGTACAGAATTATTCTTATAAAGCGCAATCAAATGTTATACCATAACTAATAATAATAATAATAATAATAATAATAATAATAATAATAATAATAATAATAATAATATTAATAATAATAATCAGAGAAAGGTAACAAAAGACTTGGAGAGACAAAAAGAAAGTGACAAATAACGGAGAGGTGAAACGGAATCAAAACAATTTAATTTACAAATTGCCTGGGAACACAAAGAGAGAGAGAGAAAAAAAAAAAAAACAAACAAATGGAAAGATCGACAAAAAGGAAATCTCGGAAAAAGCAAACCCCCCTCCCCGCCCCACCCACCTCCCCAAAAAGCGTCACTCCCCCCACCCACCTCCCCGAAAAGTGTCAATGATTTCATGAATCAAAGTTCACCAGGAAATTTCATGATTGATAAATAGCAGGAAAAATAAACAGTGCCATGAAGACAGACAGAAAGAATAAGAGCTAAAAATACAAAAATAAAAATAGCACGAAATAAAGATGGTAAAAAAATTAGTCTTAGCAAAAGAACAGAAATGCTTTGACTAGCCAATTAATATTGCCAGTTCCATATTCAGCGGGATCCTTGTCAACAAGCAAGCGCGGGGAGAGACAGAAATACTTGAATTAACTATTACCGCCAAGAGTTGTTCTGAAGGCCAAGCAAATTCAGGGTCTATATTAATGAGATTAATGATCCTTGCACCCCTAGCAGCAGGAAAAAATTAAATTAACAAAAATGAAAACAAGTACAATAAAGGCAAGAATTCAAGGGGGGAAATAAGGTTCGAATTTTTCCCGTCTTAGAATGTAGAAAAAAACAGAAAACAACGGAAAAGTAAATCAAGAGAAAACTGATAAGTTTTCTTATACTTCTGGGGAAGAGAAGCAGTAAAATGATTTTTTTTCTGTAATAAAACCAGAAAATATAAAGTTTCAGGGGAAAGTGAGAACAGAAAATGTACTTGTGTGTCCAATAAAATTTATCGAGGATACTTTGCGAGACCGTGTGAGTTTTAGAAACCTTTTCTTTACTACATTCGTATTACAGGTTTATCCATTTTGGTAAAAATATGTAATCGAGTTCATCTTTGACATGTTATGGTTACACTGATGTCTGTAACTGCACAGTGATAATAATTTGGGAAATATTTTTACAAAAGTATTAATGTACGTTTTCGTGAACGGAGATGCTGTCGAAGATAGTAAAGTATGTGTAATAAAGTAATATAAAATCAAATAACGGACTTTAAATTAGACCTTGGAATCCATAGCTGAAGAAAAGTAAGTGACATGACCATCTCAAGTGTATAACTTACCACTGACGTCTGTGATGATAATTTCTTAAAATAAAGGGTAATTAGTATTTTAAATGATAATTTGTCCAAAAAAAATCAGTTAAAATTTTGTTTATCTTCTTTTTTCATTAACCTGGAAGTTTCATTAGAAATTAACATAGAAAAAAAAAGGACTAAGGGAAAGTAAATTCTTGAAGATCGACCGTCTCATTAATCTCAGAGAGAGAGAGAGAGAGAGAGAGAGAGAGAGAGAGAGAGAGAGAGAGAGAGAGAGAGAGAGAGAGAGAGAGAGAGAATTTATTTTTATCTAGTGATATTCAATTTGAAAACTTCTGTTTTATAATGGAGCTTCATTTCCAAACTTTAAACCTGAATCCGGAAAAACTGACTCCCCAAATAAGAAGGCTACATGAGTATCCATACGTACATAAAGTGTATATATTTACACACACACACACACATATATATATCTACGTATATACATATATATGTATATATATATATGTATATATCTACATAAATACATATATATGCATATATATGTGTATATATATATATATATATATATGTATATATATACATATATATATATATATACAGTATATATATATATATATATATATATATATATATATATATATATATATATATATATATATATATATATGTGTGTGTGTGTGTGTGTATATATATAAGTAAGCCATTTCCTCCAATCGAGGTGGTCCCAAAGAAAAATATTCTTTTCATAACCCAGTGTCATTTGGAGCAATTGTAACTTCTTATGCATAAGAAATGGGACTGATATCGTAGGAAAATGCTAAGAAGTTACAATTTAGTAAGAAACACTCTTTATAAACAACTTCGATGTTTCCATACTTTTCCTTCTACATATCAGTGCAACTTCACTCTCAATAAAGAGAATATTATATTAATTCTATTTCCCAGGAACCTGAATTTCTTTCCCTGTCCCTCCGGAACGCCTTCGGCAATGAGAGTCAAATAGCTTTCAAGAGCACTAATTCCGACCTCGAATCAGTTTGGCAAAAGTGAGACAGCCAACCAGAACAGCCGTTAGCTTTGCCGTCCCATGACGTCTGCTGTCCTTTGTGATCCGTAATCCGCCGAATACACCCCTCAGACTCCGACCCAATTCTCTATAATTTACATTTCGAGGCCCTTGAATGGCGTTACACGGGGCTTACCCATTTCACTTACCGCGTTAATAACAGGGATTTACTTCCATTTGCAGGTATGCACCTCAATGCAGGTGTGAAGCCGAGCATTGTGCCACACAACGAGGCCAATCTGCATGGACGGGACTGACTATAAATAATCGCATCCGCGTCATGAAAGCGCACAGGCACAGGACTCTCAATGTTTTAGCGCGAGTTTGAGGTACCACTTTCAGCTCTGCCGGCAATCACGACTGAAATGACGGGCGTTCATAATCCCACGTACAAAAACATTTACTATACACACACACACAAACACGCACACAGGTTCCGGTAAATCCCCACTGAGCCTTTGTTTACCAAAGCCTGGAATTACATAGCTCATACGAGCGCAGTGACTCCAAGCACGGTAAAGAACAACAAGTGAATACCGAGTTTAGTCTGTAGGAACTTGAAAGCTAACATCTTGAGGAGCCAGCCCTTTATATATATATATATATATATATATATATATATATATATATATATATA
>NC_089799.1:28212113-28229613 GCF_040412425.1 Macrobrachium rosenbergii | reverse complement strand
TATATATATATATAATTACAGGGAAGAAAAAATGAGTAACATTATATAAAGGAGACCATCCAAGCAAAAAAAAAAATGGAGAGAAACTGGATGGGATGTAAAGCAACGGGATTAAGAACGGGGTCGGAATGAAGAGCACACAATATGAAAAGGGAGAAAATGTGAATGGAAATCAAATAAAGCAAAATGACAAAATGAGAATAAAACATAATAGAGATAGAGGTCAGAGAGACAGAAAATTCGGTAAAACTGAAGGTTAATAGCGAGTCACTATGGAGGGGGGGAAATGGAGGAAGCCGGTATATGGAAGAACCGATAACGGCTCCATAGATCCGCCAGGTAAACAAAAGGAGAATGAAAGCAAATAAAGCCCAGATGACATCAAGGCCCATATTAGGTTAGCTATAGGGATGACTACGGGAAGCTGCCATTTCGGATGTAGGGGTGATGGACTTTTCGGAAGGATGGATTTAATTGCTCTGTGTGTGTGTGTGTGTGTGAGAGAGAGAGAGAGAGAGAGAGAGAGAGAGAGAGAGAGAGAGAGAGAGAGAGAGAGAGAGAGAGTAGGAGCCCTTCCGGCTATACTTAAGTAACAGCAAGAAAGTGCACAGCAATTTCTGCTTGGTTTAAGCTGTGTGTGTGTGTGAGAGAGAGAGAGAGAGAGAGAGAGAGAGAGAGAGAGAGAGAGAGAGAGAGAGAGAGAGAGAGAGAGAGAGAGAGAGAGTAGGAACCCTTCCGTCTATACTCAAGTAACAGCAGAAAAATGCACAGCAAATTCTGTTTGCTTTATGTGTGTGTGTGTGTGTGTGTGTGTGTGTGCGTGTGTGTGTCTAGAGGTGTCTTTGTCTTTATAAAAGCAGTAGGAAGAAAGTGCACAGCAAATGCTGGTTGCCAGTATCTTCAAGATTTACATATTTTCCTGGAATATTTGCAAAGTACCAGGATAAAAAAGAAGTTTAGATTATAATTATATGTAGTGCAATCCAATAATAATTGCATACAACATTAAATCAGCAATGAATCATGATGTCAAAATGACAACATGAATAAAAACACTATGCCAATAAAACCATTTCATTTAACTGAAATCAAAGATAGATCGTGACGCTATAAATAAATACATTCCTATAAAAATCCTATAAACGCTCACTTCATTGGAATAAAAATAGAGAAAAACAGCAGACGCAAATTCCCATTCCTGGGAGGAATCGTGCATGCAGGGCGGGCGGGAGCGCCACCCAGCCCGCCTCAGAAAAGTGCTGACACAGCAAAGACTTCTTGAATAACGCTGGAAAAAGGAATCGCAGATCGCCTTCCCAAAATCCAAAGTTCCATTTGCGAATTCCATTGATGATAAAACTGAGGAAAAGGAGATGGCGCCAAGTCTTCCAAGGGGGTTGTTTTATAACTTGAGAGAGAGAAAGAGAGAGAGAGAGAGAGAGATCTGAATTATAATCTGTTTTTACCAAAGGTTTTGAAGGCTATTGCATAGACGAGAGAGAGAGAGAGAGAGAGAGAGAGAGAGAGAGAGAGAGAGAGAGAGAGAGAGAGAGAGAGAGAGAGAGAGAGAGAGAGAGATTCTGAATTATAATCTGTTTTTACCAAAGGTTTTGATGGTTTTTAAACGGGGAAAAAGAGAGAGAGAGAGAGAGAGAGAGAGAGAGAGAGAGAGAGAGAGAGAGAGAGAGAGAGAGAGAGAGAATCTAAATAATTTGGTTTTATCAAAGGTTTTTTGGATGGTTACATAAACGGGGGAGAGAGAGAGAGAGAGAGAGAGAGAGAGAGAGAGAGAGAGAGAGAGAGAGAGAGAGAGAGAGAGAATCTGTTTTAATTTGGTTTTATCAAAAGGTTTTGATGCTTAATACATAAATGGGGAAGAGAGAGAGAGAGAGAGAGAGAGAGAGAGAGAGAGAGAGAGAGAGAGAGAGAGAGAGAGAGAGAGTCTGAAAGATAATCTGTTTTTATTAAAGGTTTTGGTGGTTATTACATAAATGAGAGAGAGAGAGAGAGAGAGAGAGAGAGAGAGAGAGAGAGAGAGAGAGAGAGAGAGAGAGAGAGAATATTACTCCGGCAATCTCACCTCCGCTACGGAGATTGAGAGAACATTGTTTTAAGGCATCGTCCGTCCAGGTATCTGTGAGTGTGAGTGAGTGAGTGAGTGAGGGTGAGTGTGACTTAACAATGTATATCGAGAATGGAATAACGGATCTGAATGAATTCGGGCGAATACATTCACAAGGGACTCCTTAAAAATATCTAGACTCTAAAACGTCGCAATGATTTGACGATTTATCGCAACTTATATTTTCCCTTTACAAATGAAACGCGGAGATTAAGAATCGTAGATTTGCAACAAAATCTAATAATAATAATAATAATAATAATAATAATAATAATAATAATAATAATAACAAACGTTATCATGCAATATGGGTATAAAACGACATTCTTTGCTGAGTGGCCTTCATGGGGTAAGCACTATACTGAGTTTCTCATGATATCAATGGGTTATAATGGCCATCACAGAAGCAGGGAGAGGGAGTGAAACTAAGGTTCATTATTTCCCCCTTGACAAAAAGAGCATCTCAATCATGATTAATTCCAGCTTTCCCTTCTCACATCCCTTTACCTCTCTGATGATTAGCGCACTTCAGTTTGGGAGCAATGGAACGAATCCAAAAGTCCGGTTTCAGGATAGTTTGAAAGGAGGAGGAGGAGGAGGAGGAGGAGGAGGAGGAGGAGGAGGAGGAGGAGGAGGAGGAGGAGGAGGAGGAGGAGGAGGAGGACGCTGGGGGATTGGAAGCGGGAAATGAAATATTATGTGTAGGATAACATCTGAATTACAGAAATGGAGAAAATGTGAATCAAAAGTACAAGTTATTTTTTAACCAATTTGCGGCCCATTTTCATGCTCATAGGCCTAATTTCAGGATAGTTTGAAAGGAGGAGGAGGAGGAAGAGGAGTGAGGAGGCTGGGGGACTGGAAGCGGGCAATGAAATATTATGTGTAGGATAACATCTGAATTACAGAAATGGAGAAAATGTGAATCAAAAGTACAAGTTATTTTTTAACCAATTTACGGCCCATTTTCATGCTCATAGTCCTAATTCTGGTGACCTTGTGCCAAGTGGTTACCAGCATCACCTTACCAAGGAGTCCTGAGATCGATCCCAGGCCAGTTTCCTGGATAATTCACATCGTCTCTGAAGCGAATTATGTAAATGCCTCGTCTAAAGCATTTGCTGAGAATCATATCATATAAATCATATCATATATATAGTTAAATATATTCGTGCTCTCAAAAATTAAAGAAATTTTAAGTATCAAGTTGAAATTATGTTTATTCCTAATGTTTTTGGCACCATCAGTTGCATATCAGTAAAACAGAATGGGTTTTGTGTACACACACACACACGCATATAAATAATATATATATATATATATATATGTATGTATATATATATATATATATATATATATATATATTTAAGTGTTCTATATATATATATATATATATATATATATATATATATATATATATAAACGGAACACTTAAATAAACAAAAGTAATTTTGTTTAAAAATCTTATTTCACTGTTCTAAATCGGTGGGGATCCGTCAACTGGAAATGTTTGATTAATGCATAATCTATGTTACCTCATGACTGAGAAAGTATTCCCCCGTTCATATGCGACACATTTCCGTGATAGGTGGGAAAAATTTTTCTTTGCTTCTTCAAAGTTATTTTCCAAAATTTCCTTCATCTCCAACCACTGTCTGGTGTCTCCATCGACCAACGAAGAAGAAGAGTTTGAGAGAGAGAGAGAGAGAGAGAGAGAGAGAGAGAGAGAGAGAGAGAGAGAGAGAGAGAGAGAGAAAACTTGGAGCGAATTTAATCTTTCATGTAGAAACTTTCTCAATTGATTTCTCCCTCTGTTGTGCTTTGGCATTTCGAGTGAGAAGAACTTTTTAAACTAACCCCTCCCTCCCTCCCTTCCTTCCCCCTCCTCTTCCCTCCCCTCTACCAGCCCAGGTCCTCTCACCCACCCAAAAACAAACTTTTGTGATGTCCGATAACTCACGAGAAATTTGAAAACACTTCGGGTTTTAGAGACAAGATTACAAGTTTTACAGGGAAGATTACAGGCTTTTGTTTGGCTATGTCTCAAGTTTGTACAGTCCTCGATGCCCAGTGACTTCTGGATACCTCCTTCCATGCTCTCTCTTTTTCTTTTCTGTTTATCTTGAGAGAGAGAGAGAGAGAGAGAGAGAGAGAGAGAGAGAGAGAGAGAGAGAGAGTAGTCTTTAAAGAGGTGATGCTGATACTAATCATATTTGCGCAGTCGCATTTGTAATTATTACACAACAGCATACTGAATCGGTTTTCCCGCAGAACATGTCACTGGAATATCCATTACATAATTTAAACGGATTTCTTTTGCTTATCAAAGGACTAAACATGTATGAGAGTTTGTTAAGAAAATCAACATTCTCTTCAAGTGCTGGATTTAGAAGTATGCACTAATGGAGGACGTAAAAATCACAAAACTGAAAACTTCGTGATCGAAAAATTTCAAGTTTCTTCGAAATTCGCTTTAAAGTATAAAGGAATGAAGTCGTAAAGGGTCATTCAGCACTAACTAGGTAACAGTGCCTCTCGATTCATGACCCTAACCGCCCCGTCTTATCCATTCTTTGGAATTTACTAGTCTTTTCTTAAACAGACGACTTTCTAAAGAATGTTCAAGACGGATACCTTAATGTTAAACTTTTGCCCCATACTTAAAGGATAACAAAAAAAAGTGGGAGGAAGATACACAATGTGGAAAAAATAACTGACTGACTCATTTATAAAAAGGTAATATTTAACGCTTACGTAAGCACTAAAGCTATCAAATTTCTGCTTCAACTGAAACTTATTTCTTATTTAGAATATCGAATTCACAGACCAAGTATAACTGAGTTTCATCTTACTTGATATTGAAATGATCTAAGCATATGGCGAATATCAGATTTCACTTCAATGCTGTTCACCTTATTACCTCTTTGAAGACTGGAAACTGCAATATTGATGCATAAAGTGTACTTGAGGAACTGATATCGAATAACGACACAATAACGTGAGATCTGCAGCCTTCTGAGGAAGTGTCAAGCAAGAAGCTAAGAGATGGACTTTGATTAAAATTAATACAACATTTCCTTGAAATATATCAAGACAATTTGTTGGCAAAGCGCTTCCAGCCATGTTGCTTAAAGGAGTAATCCGACACCCACTGAGCAGCATGAATGAAATCTGATGACCTTATCAAGAATCCTCCCTCAGCGTTATTCTTGACGCAGCCATTTTAAATAATTGTATATACTGTACATACATACATACATACATATATATATATATATATATATATATATATATATATATATATATATATATATATATATATATATATATATATATATATATATATATATATATATATATATATATATATCTTAGCCTCGTGTTGCTGTCACCGGCATTCCGTCCTAGAAAGCAAGAGGCACATGGCATGAATGCTAGGCGAGGACGTTTGAATAGGTCATTTGATGCCCCTCTGTTGTTTTAAGGAATGAATTAAGTGTCTAGTACAGTAGTTAGTTAAGTGCAGCCATTTGCGACCCGGGTAGAAAAAAATACCCAGGAGAAGCATTGGCATTTCATCAGAATCGCTGTGAAAGGAAATATGTCATGCCTCTCTGATATATATATATATATATATATATATATATATATATATATATATATATATATATATATATATATATATATATATATATATAATATATATATATATATATAAAGATAAAATCATTTAGTGAAAATGGAAACACTGGAGTGCTGCGAGGCCTTTCGACGCTATGTCCTTAGCGTCGAAAGGCCTCTGCAGCACTCCAGTGTTTCCGTTTTTCTAAATGGATTTTATTTTATTTATATTTATATTTTCATATTTTTGTGATTCAGTTATACATACACACACACACACACACACACATACATATATATATATATATATATATATATATATATATATATATATATTTATATATATATACAGTATATATATATATATATATTATATACATACATATATATATATACATATACATATATATATATATATATACATACATACATACATACACACACATATATATATACATATCACAGATACATATACCCCATCTATCGACCTTTAAGCTCCCATCACCTCGTCAGTAGCCTCTGAGGCAGGTTCAAAGAAACTCCGATGGGTCGTCCTAATGGCTTCAAAGTTTCCTATAATACCTTTATAGCTGCTGTAACTTTTCCTATCAACTTAAGCCTAAAAAATTTCTAAAAAGTGAGCCTATGCGCTAGGAATTTTGACCATACTGAAGCCTTCTTTTACAGTATCCTTTGCTACAATAAATTCACCCTATTGTTCCCCTCCGACAACTGTTCATAATTGTTTCTACCTTTATTTTCGTTTTTATATCTTTTCTCCGTTTACAGTAATTTTTAATTTTTTCCTCCCATAAATGCTTAACGCATATCTTTCTGTTACACAACCATTTTCCATTTTTTTTTCTTCTGCAATAATTTCTATTTTCTTTTATTTTATAACTAATTCTTTCTGGTCATTCAACAAAAATCAATATCAATTTGTCTTCTTTTTCACAACCATTTTTCTGATTTCTCTCTCCCATTTTTACTGTTCAATACTTTTCCTCCTAATTTAGATATAGTCCTTGAAGTCTTTCGTTCAGTTTTCATTCATGTTCTACGTTATTGCATCTGTCAAGCTTACATTTAATTGATATTATCAGTTACAGAAAACGTAGGTAGCTATGGTTCTGTAGCACACATACAGAGGAGTGGCACTGAGAGGTGTTTATCTTCAAGATTTCATCAAGTCTTTTGGGATGCGGTCGCGAGGTCGCTTGCCCCATGTCCTTCTCTCCTGACAGAGAACTACCAGCACTTAATCCCCAATTTCGGAGTCCAGATCAACCGAGTCACTAAGGGATTTAACAGAAGGGACATAAAACGTCCCGGAACCTCTTCCTGATAAGGCGAGCGTTCAAATTACTTGATCATGAGTCTGTATATACACACATACACATACTCAAAAACAAACATACACAGATATATGTATGTATGTATGTATATATATATATATATATATATATATATATAATATTTGTTTGCTCCCTGAAATAGCTCAGATAACAAAAAAATAACTTTAACAGTATTATACAACTTTCCATGTTCAAAACAAAAAAGCAAAACTACTGAATGCATCATATCCGACAATCTTTTTATTTCTCACTACCCTAAAACTGTTCGCTAATTAGTGTATATTTGAGTAACCAAAGAGGCAACTTATTTCACCATATAGCCCCGCTTCAAATTTTGTGATATTTGTCTTGAAAGCATAAAGTCAATTACGATCATCAACAACTTGATACCAATAACAATGTAAGTGTAACATGCAATGACGGCAATGAAATTTATGCCGTGAGGCTGGTAGGCCCATTTCACAATGACTGGTGGAGCATTAACGATCATAAGGATATGGCTCCGAGATTTCGGGGATTTTCGTACATATAAATGATACCGGTCATGGCTTGAACTGGAGTGACGCCAAGCAATTTTTCAAGCGCAGCTATCCGTACGAAGGGAAGATCCTTGAATCGGATATCATCGGTCAAAATGAGAATATGGATCTGTCAGGAGACCACTGGAAATCAGACTAAACGGATAATTTAATTCCACGACCTATTCTCAAGCAAGTGTTTCACATGATTCAGCTCTCCGGGTGGTCAACCCAGGCCAGGGTTAATAAGTTTACAAACTGCCCTAGGAGCAAGAGCCAGTACTGGCAAACTGCTGGTTTATCTTCAACAACAACATCTAATTGGGTCTATAACACTGCTACGTCGTGACCCTTCACATCTTGAGACACAAGAGTTAATCAACATCTCTAACCTTGTCCAAGTCATTATTCACTAGATAAGTCACTCAACTTCTTTCTACACTTAATAGTACGAAACTGGAATGCTGTCAGGTGCAATGTACGATTTTTTTTAGTGTGAATTATGTTTTTATTGTCTTGTTAATTTCACTTAATGTTGTTTGATAACATACATCCATATATATATATATATATATATATATATATATATATATATATATATATATATATATATATATATATATATATATATATATACATACATATATATATATATATACATACATATATATATATATATATATGTATGTATGTATATATGTATGTATGTATGTATGTATGCATAACTGAATCACGAAGATATGGAACGTGATGAATATATAAAGACAAAACCCACGAAGGAAAGAAACAATAGAGTACTGCAAGGCCTTTCGACTTCTTGTCCTTACTCAGCACTCTGAAGAAATATAAAAATAAGTTTACAAAGAAAGCTCGTATAAATGACAGACGGGGATTACAAAGGAAAAAATATGCACCTGGAATCCGGCACAATTGAAGAATTAGTAGACCTACCAAAACAGGGTTAAATATTTGAGAGGTTTTATAAAGGATTAGGCCCGACAGCTCAGGTGCAGGGACAGGACAATTAAAAGATTATACAAGGGAGGTGACTGACCACCAAAAAATGTTATAAAAGTACAACTCATTAATTCTCCTTTTGGCAAAAAATCACAATTTTTGCAAGGTGAACACACATACATATATATATATTTTATATATATATATATATATATATATATATATATATATATATATATATATATATATATATATATATAAATATATGAATACATAGAAAATATATATAAGGTAACTAATTTGTAATTAAGTCAGTGATTTTATCTTTTAGGCCATTCTTGAATATTTTACTAATACAGGGGTCCAAATAATGCATGTCAGGGATAAGGTTAAAATTACAACTGGATGTAAGCTGTATAATAGCGGATTCTAAAACTTTTCGTTAAGACAAATCTTTCGATCTGGTAATATGTGTGTGTGTGTGTGTGTGTGTGCGTGTTTAGTCAGCAAGGTAAACCCTGTGCTGTAGTGACCAGAGACAACAACACCGTCAGTGCTTCTTAGAACATAACCTGTCGTCGTTCATACAGAGAGAGAGAGAGAGAGAGAGAGAGAGAGAGAGAGAGAGAGAGAGAGAGAGAGAGAGAGAGAGAGAGGAATTCTGTCTGCAGAGGAGACATTAATCAAATATTAAAGAGAGGCCTTGTTTCATTTTTAATTTACATTTTAAAAATTTACACTACTGAGTAAGAGAATCAATATCGTTGTCTAGAACCCAGGTACTACTTGACTTAACTTTCTGAAGAGGGACAGTGAAAAGAAAGACACATACAGTACATACTGTACATAAGAAAATTAGGTAAGCAGAAAATCCCTATGGCACAAAAACAAATTCATTAATTATACGAGCCAAATATAAAGAGCTTTCAGTGAGATTATTTGTTAATTGTACAAAGATGGCCCTTGGTTTTGAGGCTACAATACCGAAAACTGTGGCCAAAAAGACCACCTAACAGGGAGACATTTCAAGTTTCAAGTTTTACTTAAATTCCACATTAACAAATACAGAGGGGAGACTGAGGACCCTGATAGTCAATAAAAAGTCTTTGGTACGTAAACGATTTATGGAAAGGGACAGCAACTTACATTTATTTTTAAGGAGTAAAACTCTCAATCGGGAATGTTACCAAAATCATTTAACGTACCTCCGTTACAAAAACACGTTTGTTCCCTTCTGGGAAGGGAAGTACAGTAAACAATTAATGTAGTTCAGACAACTATACCTGTGAATAGGTCAAAAAGATCCTCAAGTACACTACAAGTAATGAAGTATCGATAACTACTACGGAAGTTGTTTTACTCACATGTACATAGTCACCTTGTGTGAAGGAATAGTCTTCTATAAGATTTTTGAAGAAAACATCAAGTAATTATTCTCAAATATAAATCATCACTGACCTGATAAAACATTAATAACGGAATTACAATCGTTTTGATGCTTTAATTAAAGTACCGCTGGCAAGTGAGTGAGATCAAAATTTAATTTCACAGTTAATTACCTCCCGGGGAAAACATCTTCATTAAGCACAACATTCCTGACCTACATCAACTACTTCCACGTTTAATTATTTTTTAAAATCAAAACACCATTAGAATTTGCGGAGACAAGGAAACAGCATTAAAAAAAGCTCTCTCTATCTACCCGTTTATCTTTGACGGATAATCCGCAAGTCAGTTAATTTTTTTTATCCTGATCTTATGTAGGTCCCAATAATATCTGATACAATATTTTTCATTGTGGTATGCAATTACCATGTAAGCATACCCACAGAAATAACACAGTAACTTGCATACACGAACAAAATACACACATACATACAACCATATATGCATTACACACACACATACATTCAACCATACATACACACACATCTATATGTGTATATATATATATGTGTTTGTATATATAATGCATGTATGTATGTATGTATGTATGTATGTATGTATGTATGTATGTATGTATGTATGTATGTATGCATATAAAATGACCGTTAAGAGCCATGTCCATCTCACCCCTCCCTACGACCCACACCCCACAACTAGTGACCATTACCTGATTCACATCTTATATCATAAAAGCAAAATGGTTAACATGGAAAAATGGCCAATATAAAGTCCCCCCGTTGGCAAAATAAGGCAGACAAGCACTTGACCATGTTGTTTATCCGAAAGGTTTGGGATTCTAATGCTCTGTATCCCAAGGCAGGGGCGCGACTTACCAGGTTTGCAGACATCTTGGAGAAGAGACACCCCTGACCTTGCCTTGGGCATGGCTGATGAGCTTTTCTCTTGACAGCAATCCCCAGTACATACATCAGATAACTTTCTTGACTATGGAATGCTACTGCTGTAGTAGTTAACAGTGCAGCCTGTTTGTCCTGAGAAGTACCAATGCAATGGTCTGAAGTACAGTTATAACGTACTCCACAGCGTTCAAGCATCTAATGAAGGCTATCGATTGATTGCTTACTGGGAGAAAATGTCCCATAAGTGGCATAGCTTCCTCATATGAGGGTAATATCTGTGGCATCTTCACTTCTGTAAATTGATGGCAAAATTGTTGCATTCTCACTGCATTGCAGAGTGTTAAAGTCACCAAACGGCTAGGAACACAAGAACTACATGTGTGATTGTTAGCGTTCTCACCTACCAAGCTACAAGTCCGAAGCTAGACTTCTAGACGAGGATAGATGCATAGATACTTTTTCAGAAGAGGTTGTGTCACTGTTGGCTTACGCCGAGAGGTGGGTATATCCACCTGGTAGTTAGAGGACTATGGTAGACGTATCCATGGTTACAAAAGGCATGGGGCTGGGTGTCCAATCCGAAAAGACTTGGTGAGAACCAGAAATCCAACCTCTCCGAAGCCACCCTCTCAAACGAGGAAAGATACACACACACACACACATATATATATATATATATATATATATATATATATATATATATATATATATATGTATATATATATATATATATATATATATATATATATATATATATATATATATATATATATATATATATATATATATATATATATATATATATATATATATATATATATATATATATATATATATATATATATATATATATATATATATATATATATATACATATATATATATTAAATTTCATATCGATACATTCTGATCTGAGATTTCTTACTGCCCTTGTATATAAAGACGTAAAAATTGACCGTTAAAATGGAACATGTCTGAATAATAATATATGTATAACCGACTATTGATTTACTTCTTGTAAATTCTTTAAATAAGTCTGGAATCTTCTTCGATAATTAATATATGTAAAAGTAATGGCTCTATCCCTTATTTATTTTTTAGTGATTATTTCAAGTAGAACATTTCTTTCTTGTGACATTTAATCATCATGTGACCTTTCATATATCTTATTTTATTGTTGTACTTGTACATAAATTGTACACACATATGTATGTATGTATGTATATATATATATATATATATATATATATATATATATATATATATATATATATATATATATATATATATGTGTGTGTGTGTGTGTGTGTGTGTGTGTGTGTGTGTGTGTGTGTGTGTGTGTGGTGTGTGTGTGTGTGTGTGTAAGTGTGTAAATGCAGATAGAGAGACTGAAAGATAGATATATTTGCATACATACCTGTGCATGCGTAAAAACATTAGAATATGCTACCCCTAAATTGACATTAAAGTATTTCTCTTTTAGCTAGTGCTCAATTTAACGGGAAGCTACACTTCACGAAGCCACCCCGATAAAAAAATTAATTAACAAGGATGTAATATTGGAGTATTATCATCTTCGGTGAAGTACTTGAAAATACGATCAAGACTATTTCCATCTCAACTTAATTGTACATTAATTTCAAAATTCCTGCAGCTACATTCGTCCTGACAGGAGATTGCTTCGAATTACTTCAGACGATATAAGGGGGAACACTATTATGAAACGTCGTTATATTTTCAATAAAGATGGCTAGCGGGGAGCACAATATTTTAGCTTTAATTTTTTTTCTTTTACAAATAATATTCACTAAATATTTGTAAAGCTTACCTGATGCTTCATCCTTCTGAGAATGCCGTTGTGAAACTGGGTTTTTCATTTGGGCCGTATGATATTTATAAAAAGAGGGATATTTGTTAATCGTATTCATAGAGGGATGATTTCCCACTCGAAATTCTGATGCGTAATTAGAAGTCTCTAATATACATTATTGGTAATAGTCACCGTATCTGCTCTGAATCTATGAATTTCTTCAGTTTAGGTTTTAACACCCTCTGGTCCAGCACTTTTTCCAATAATGCAGTCTAGATTTATCTTTCCAATAACATTCGGCTTAGAGAACCACAAACAGCGGATTCTATCTGTCAATAAACAGCAGCAACAACAAATAACACGAAAACAAGAGCAGTAAAAATTTATGTAGAAATGAATTACCCAGCTCCTTATCGGAACCATTCTGGTTCTGATGCTCCATTCATAAAATTACAATACAAAAAAATACACCCATGAGTACAAACATTTCAACTGCTGATAACAAGAATTCGTATGAAGCACATTTATACACTAAAGCTCATGCTTATAACTATATTCGTACAGGAAAAACATATTCAACCATACGTGTTTTCATGCAAATTCGGGGTACCCGTTTTCCATTAACCGCCCCGAAATCCATCATCAGCTCTCCAACTTCCTTATGGTAAAATAAAGACATGTAAAGCGCATGCGCGCTGCCTTTAATACCAGGGCCTCACCCAATAACCAAGAGGCTGAGATTATCAGGTCGAATACTTTACCAAACTTATTTATTGGGACGAAAGAGTTGGGGCTGAGCCCAATGAGAGAGAGAGAGAGAGAGAGAGAGAGAGAGAGAGAGAGAGAGAGAGAGAGAGAGAGAGAGAGATAAGCAATTTATTCTAACTTTGTTCTTTCTTAATGAAAGATCTTTTCTTATAATATAGTAAGTTGGTCTGACGAGCATTTTATTTGTTTGTTTCAGTCACGCTCTAGAGTAACAATAGGACAATAGATAAAACAATGAAAACTGAATTTGTTCGGATGTTCTTGTTATAAATGTAACCGGTTCGTTTTATACAGTTGAATAAAGGGTGAATTTTAATGAGAGATTGACTGTAATAAGGTGACAAAACTGACGCCGGCGCGGGCGGCCACACACATATGTATATGTGTGTGTGTACACATGATATTATGAATGCTTACTATATTTCAATGTGTCCATGTATGTTAACAGTGAAGTATGGATAACGTTTTCTTAATATAGTAAGTCTGTCCTGTCCTCTCGCCTTAGTATTAATTATTGCTTCACGAATACTGCAATTAATTCTTGTGAGGTCACAACACCACGCCAGTACTGTTACAGCAAATTCATATCGAAGCTGGCAAAAACAAATAAAATAATATACTTTTTTATGTTTCCTGTTACAAGCTATAATAGCTAAAACCATCAATTCAAGTGACCCATAAAGTTTTTATCACACTTCGATGGTGTAATGGAATACTTATATGGTAGTTTACACTTACAGTGGAGTATAATTCTTGCATGAAGTGCACTTGTCTTGAAAAAGTTAAAGTTAAAAAAGTTAAAGCCCTCCTGGGCCTCTGCAAGACTCATAGGGTAGGCGCTGATCTCCTGTTTCTTTGGCCGACAGCCAGTGGGGAACAGGTCCCAATGTCTAAGCCACGTAGCCAGTGTGTCGCTAGGCCCACTGTTTAACACCCCAGCCCAAGGGCTGTACCTATTCTCCTACTCACCCTCGAGTTTTCAGACTGCTAGGTTGGCGGACCGCCTGGTTTATGCAATGGCGCCATCCAAGACACCAGTTAGCGGCGGGATCCGAACCCCGGTCCTCTCGACTGGTAGGCGAGAACCTTACCACTGCGCCATCTCGGCGGGTGGTGAAAGATCACAAGCTTCACAGAGCTTTAAGAAATAGGAAAATAACTGGCAGGTAGACATGATATTACCTTACTCAGACTTTGACAATTCTTGTAACATAACTATCGAAATCACGTACGGAATTCAAATATTCCTTACAGTAAAACGCTCAGATGGCGCCTGATGCACGGTCTTACTACATACATACATACATAAATATATATATATATATATATATATATATATATATATATATATATATATATATATATATATATATATATATATATATATATATATATATATATATATATATATATATATATGAGTGTGTGTTTGTTGGTATATCCAGCGATTGAGAAAGTACAGTTCTTTACCGTATAAAAGACGAAAACAAAACCGTAATGCCCTTTCCACTGATTTCACAGTTTCATCTCGTTGAAGTAAAAGAAACAATTTTGTCAAGCGGAAATATTCGCTTCCTTTTTATAATCTAGAACAACTGATTGAATATATTCATGCATACATACATACATACAGTATATATGTACATAGAGAACTTCTATCGAGGGAATTAAAATGTGATTGAAAATGAAAATGAATACATATCCATAAGGAAATTAATCATCTATGTCCAAGATTTTTCGTATCTTCTCATCGCCATTCTCAAGTAAGTTAGATAATGCAGAAAATTACATGTAAAAAAGACTCAGAATTACAAAAATACAGAATAGTCACAAAAAACAAAAGGGTAAATCAAAAATTTTTATGACTACAAGGGTCATTACGCTTGTAATTAAGCTTTTGGCAAGAACAATTGTCCGAAATTAACACACGGTACTGGACTTGCATAGGAAAAGGAAAGAGACCTCATTTAGTCTTCATTTTAAAGGATCTTGTACTCCGTTGTTTCACTTTCCTCTTAGTCATATAATTAATTCATGCATGCTTAAATACACAAGCGGACTTAATGGCCCGGAAAAGAAATTTAGGACACGGATTTTAACCGAACAACAGTTCTGGTCACTGTTAAATGTGGCCGACTTGCTTGCTAATCTCATTACGAAAGGTCAAGAAGTTAATTGCTTGGACCCTAATTATCATGAAAGTGGGATTCACTGGGAGAGAAGTTTTCTGGAGATCGGTCTCGCTGAATACGTTTTCTGGTGAGTCTTTAAATACGTTTTATCGACTGCATTGAATTTCAGTTGTACTTGTTTTAACTATATTCCTTTTTTACATCCTTTATCTTTTTTTTTTTTGTAATAACTTCGAATTCCAAATCTTCCTCGTCTGTGGTTAAGATGCTGAAAAGCCAAGACAGCACATTTCAGCTGGTATTTTATCGAACAGCTGTCTTTCAGACGTGATCTATGTACTTCACTACTCTTTAGAGTTTTATTACAAACTATATGTTATTTGTAAACGTCGAGATTCAGTCTGTTATTTCGTTTTATGTTATGAAAACTCGAAGTGCAGATGAGAACTGCATTCTTCAACAATGTCTAACACAAAGGCACAAGTAACAAGAATTTTGGTTATTGTAGGGTCACTTGAGGTCACTGCTGACCTACTGATCATGTAAGGTTATATTGTCACCGGGATTGAGTAACCATGCAAAATTTCAAGTACATCGGACGAAGGGAACAGGTCGAAAATTAAGTAACAAGATTTGAGGACAGACAGACAAACAGACGGAAAGTCATGTTAAATAGGAGGAGTAATGTACACGTAAGAGAGACTTAGTCCTCCGTATCCCAAATAGTAACTGAGAAACTATAGCTTAATCTAAACTGGAATGCTCGAAGTTTTTCAACTGTTATGGTCATGAAAAATTAGCAGAATGTAATCAAAATGACTGAATGCATCACCATAGAATACAGGAACATAGGCAAGTAACAAAAAGGATAAAAGATATTAAAATGAAATGCATATATACACTTGAACAAACTACTGCTGAAAAACTTAAAATTAAAAACGATCCAGATAAAATAAAAAATGGAGGAAAGGATATTAAATATTAAAAAAAAGATTACATGAACATCACCATCATTAAGACAGATACGTAAAGACATAAAATCAAATATTGTATGAACATTAACGAAAGGAAACGCACTGTAAAAAGAATTACACAAACATGAATTAATATAAAGATATACATCAACAAACTTCACCACAAATAATATGCCTATTAGCCCCAATCTAAGCTGAGGGGAAAATTTTTTCGCAATTTCGCCAAGAGCGAAGAACTTTTGAGAATTTAATGGATCACAGTTTTTGACTGAGGATTGTAAAGGGGGAATTCAACACCACACTGACAGAGTTTAGCGACTTTTTCAAAAGTTCCACAAAAGATATTAACGGCCAAGTCTTCTTGACACAACTCATTTCGGCCTGGATTTATGGAAGGGGAGAAAGAGAGAGAGAGAGAGAGAGAGAGAGAGAGAGAGAGAGAGAGAGAGAGAGAGAGAGAGAGAGAGACTACTTCATAGGAAATAGTGAGCGGTGGTCGGTATTTCTAAGGAGACAGAGGAGCGAAAGTCTGTATTTCCTGAGAGAGAGAGAGAGAGAGAGAGAGAGAGAGAGAGAGAGAGAGAGAGAGAGAGAGAGAGAGAGAGTACTTCATAGGAAATGGTGAGCGATGGTCGGTGTTTCTAAAGAGAGAGAGAGGCAGAGAGCGAAAGCCTGGATATCCCGAGAGAGAGAGAGAGAGAGAGAGAGAGAGAGAGAGAGAGAGAGAGAGAGAGAGAGAGAGAGATTGGATTTCCTTCCAGGCCAGACAAACGGCTCACTAGTGAAAGACTTCCAGAGAAGATTCGGTCGTTGGTAAAGCATCGACCCAAAGAGCGATTGCCCGTAAAAGAACACAACTTTTTCCAGTCGCTTCCGATTCCTTTTTACTTGACTTCTTTCTTTCCAAATCGTCAAAATTGCATCCTTTCTGTTTGGA
>NC_089799.1:28114613-28204613 GCF_040412425.1 Macrobrachium rosenbergii | reverse complement strand
AATTTATCTCATGTATTTTTGTTTTCTCTCTAGGAACATTAACGAAGAAATAAGATATATATATACTGTATATATACATTATATATTATATATACATATACATATATATATATATATATATATATATATATATATATATATATATATATATATATATATATATATATATATATATATATATATATATATATATATATATATATATATATAGAGAGAGAGAGAGAGAGAGAGAGAGAGAGAGAGAGAGAGAGAGAGAGAGAGTACGTATGTGTGTGGGTGTATCAAATGTCTGTGGGTTACGTAGGTAGATGCTAACACTTCCTGCCTTAATGCCCGAAGTTTTTAAAATGCATTTTTTAAGCCGAAACCAGGGTCAAACACGGCTTCCGAATACCACCCGACGCGAGGATCTGACATGACGTGACGACCTTTGAGGAAGGAAGGAAGGAAGGACGGAAGGTCCGAGAAGCAAATTACCTTTCGAAAAGCAGGGATACCAACGCTTTCCAGACCCAGCAAGAATGCCAACCCTTCCTCCTCTCCCAAAGCAACAGGAATACCAACCCTTCCTCATCTCTCCCACGGCAATAGGAATACCAACCCTCCAGCCAACCAGGAATACCAACGTTCTCCTCCTCCTCCTCCCCCTCCTCCTCCCCTCGGGAATAGTGTTCTTGGGAGGGAGTCAAGGGAATTCCTGTTTGTCCTGAAGCAAGCAGGGTGCGTGATGCCATGAAGAGAAATGGACAGCGGCGTTGAAAGGGAAAGAGACAAGGTTCGTTTCATTAATTAAAATCTTAAAGTGCAGCGAAACTCATACGATCCCTGGCAGAAGGGCAGTTCCGGAAGGAAAGAATCACGATCTCGACAAACGGCTAGCTTACGTACAGCGCATAATTCCTACAAAATTTGAAAATATAAGAATACCAATATAAAAAAAGGAAAAAAACAGAGTAATTAAGTATCTTACATAAAAATTTCGGCAGGTAAAGCAAATGAAGTATATCACGATACAAAATATTTTCGTGAAATGCTTCAAACTCGATAACTGATGCAATATATTACATTTCAGACTCAATTTCCTTATTTTTCAGCCTGATGGCATTCCCTTAACTTATGTCAATCAATCAGTTCGAGAGAGCAAATTAACTGAACTTCATCATCTCATTTTAGGAAAACGAAGAGAGAGAGAGAGAGAGAGAGAGAGAGAGAGAGAGAGAGAGAGAGAGAGAGAGAGAGAGAGAGATATGGTCTTTTGGCATTAAAGTTATAGCAGAGATGATTTTTCTTTTGACGGAAATAAACGACAGTTCCAAGTGTGTATATTCTCATTCCGCAGAAAGGTCCATGCAACGATATATGACAAGTGAAAATTTATATGTATTCTCGTATGTATATATGAATGCAGACGTACATACGGCGGGGAGCGCGTGCATACATACACACACACACACACACGTATACGTACATACATACATCTGCTACCATTATTGTTTTCCCGACTGTTATCAAATACAATTACTTAGTTCTTTGTAAATACAAGCCAAATTGACGCCACAAAGACTTTACGACGCATGGAAGTCACTGTTAAGACCTCGGCCATGTGATATCACTCACTTGCTCACTCATTTCACCTCTCGGGTCTCATTGCGACCCTTCGCAGTAGGAACTGGACTTTTAAGCTAAGATCTCATTCAATTTTTTAAGAAATTATATTTTGATGGTGTCATAAGGTATATTAACAGCCCAATCCTCTCCCAGTGGACGCCCAAATAGCTAAAATTTGTATTCACTATAAATTTTTTGTTACAGTGGCTAGACCTCTTTTTTAATACTTTTTTTATCTATTTCTTTTTTCATGACTGTTCATAATGATATCCTTTTTCGGCACCAATGACTTTGGAGCTATGGCGCCAGATAAATTTTAATCAGTCAATCAATTATTCTAGATGGACGCAGGACCTTATTTGCTAACGGGGAATTACACATAATGTAACCCATCCAAATACTGAGCAGACCCGATGCTGCCCAAGTACAAATCTGAGAAACAGTCATTTAGCGAGCTTTCAACTGCAGCATGTTCGAATAATATGCACTCCGATAATCCGGATACATAAAAGTAAATTTATTTTTTCGCTATGAAGAATTCCGCATATCCAGTGACACGCAAGTGAAGAAGAACCCTAATTAATTAAAGCAATACCCCACCTGGGGTTGTAATGCCTTATGCTAAGCGCAGTCATATTTTTTAAAATATAAAACTCTCATGCAAGGGAGGATTAAGACTCTTAGGCTTTTCATTAAGCGTAATACTTTTTTACGGGTTGCAATATTCTTCATTGCATTTTCCTCTTGAAGCTACTACTCCAAATAATGTTACTCTTGCATATATATATATAATATATATACAGATATATATATATATATATATATATATATATATATATATATATATTATATATATATATATATATATATATATATATATATATATATATATATATATATATATATATATATATATACATATCAAGTACAAGCTTTCAAAGTAAAGTTGCTGTATGGAAAGTTTTAGCTTCAAAATGGAAATGCAATGAAGTATATTGCAACGCGTAAAAATAGTATTACGCTGGATGAAGGGATTCGACAGGTTTTACATTTGTAAAGTATTCTGCCTATGATCAGCATACAGCAATACAGCTACAGTGGGGCGTTGCTGTAATTAATTAAGGCTCTTCTTCACTTGCTTGACACTGGATGTGCGGAATTCTTCTAGGCAACAAATAAATTTACTTTTAGATATCCGGATTACGGGAGTGCATATTAATCAGGCACGTTGCAGTTGAAAGCTCCCTAAATCAGTGGCCCTCAGATCTGTGCTTAGGCATCATTGGGCCTGTCAGTATTTGAACGTATGGCAATAAGTACAGTACACCTTGGCTCATAAGGTCCTGTGTCCATCTGGGAAGTGTTGAGGCTGGGATGGGGTACACAGCGTGCTAATATGGCTCAAAACCTCATTAAAAGAATAATTTCTTGAAAAACTGAAGGAGAGTTTACAATTCTGATGTCTGTGGCAAAGGATCACAATGATGCCCGAGAATTCAAATGAGTGAGCAAGTAAGTGGAATCACTTAACGTATTAATAACTATTGTTGTCATTATTAATCAGAAGACGAACCCTATTCATATGGAAAACGCCTACAAGGGCCACTGACTTGAACGTCAAGCTTCCAAAGAACATTGTGTTCATTAGAAAGAAGGAACAGAAGGTAATAAGAAATACAGAAAGAAGAGATCAGTTACTAAAAAAGACAAAAATAAATTAACATATTAATATATAAATAGACTGAAATGTAAGTAAAGCATTAAAATAAAAGGAGAATTGTTTTAGGGTAGTGATGCATTACACCTTCGCTTGAACTTTTGAAGTTCCAACTGCACGATGCACGACAGCCTCAGGGAGACTGTTCCACGATCCAATGGTGTGAGGAATAAAGGACCTCTGGAACTGTGAAGTTCAACTGCGAGGCACATTTACTGCATACTGGTGCAAGTGCCGCGAAGTTTCTGACGTCAATTTGGTGTCGATTTACAGAGAATAAAAATGTTTTATTTGATAACAGTCGGGTAAAACTATAACAGTATCAAACAAAGTGTATAGTCACAGCTCGACACCTGCAATCTAAGGAAAGGCTAAAGCTAAAATGATTTTAATGTAAAAGTCAGTAAAAAGGTGAGGCTGTACACTGGATTCATTGCTTCATAATTTTGAAACCGGAACAGGAGATATGGTGTCGTCCTGTCACACTAATATTTAATTTCTCATGAACATTAGTACCATACGAGCAATATTAAATTGTAATAAATACTAACCTAAAGCTGTTAACTGGACTCGTTTATAACTTCCCAAGATGTAAATAACATTATTAATCCTTATAACAAATTCGCCTAATAGTAAAATACGAAATTCGTAAGAGCAACAACAGATAAAAAATTGACCATACGTTAGTTAGACGATATAATAAACTCAAGCGAATATAATTATGAGGAAGTCACATGACCAACTTTGTTTTTTAAGTTTTACTGAAAATTATATTAACCGAATAAAACTGATTATCAATCTTGCCTAGCAAATGGAAATACTTGACTGATTGAAGTCCAATCATGTAAGTCATCAAATGACCAATTCTAACATTCAAATTTCTTCAATGATTTCATTAACGTCTTTTAACTGCTTTAATGAAAAAAAAAAAGCTTTTATATCATAAAGCATTGTTCTCATGCTTTAGCAACCCTTGTCTATTCTAAAATACACAATTTTTCTCTCTTTTGCCAATAGAAATTGCTCTCATGTTTCAAAAAAATTCATCCTGCGAAAAAAAAAGTTTTCCGGACTTTATCGCTCAACGGTCGAGACTCATTTCTTACTTGATTTAGGAATATTCCAAGACTCGCTAATAACTGCCATCATTTTTACTCAGATTTTTTTTTTCTTGTCTCTTCCTCAGTAAAAAAAATATTCCCTTCATAAAAAGTTCCAGCCTTACTTTCCTAAAAACGTAAACAATGTTTTACTAAAACTTCATTACAGAGTTTCCGCATTGCTTCCCAAAGATCTACTTTTAATTTTCAAGTAATAGTTGGGTTTTTAATAAAAAATGCGTTTAAACGAAAGAGGCACCAGTGTTATTAATAATAAAAGTATATGCAGGAAACGGATATTCTCTTCCTTCATGGTGGGATAAGTGTAGATTTATTATTTCTGCTACTTCTTGTCATTTCGTGTTACTCTTGAATTATTCTGTCTTGAAGGAAACCGAACAGAGAGTGTTGATCAGCTAAGTGACAATGGGCATAACAGTTTAGCCAGGAGTAACGGGGGGGGGGGTAGAGAAACTTCAACATGGCTCAAGAGAAAAGAAAGGCCACGACATTTATTTTCTTTATGATGCTATAAAATCCTGGTGTTTTGTGATCGACGTTGAAGGTGCACATCAATAACTACATATCGTTAAAATCATACTGACTGCGTAAATTAAAGCCTTTTTGAATGCGTACATTGATGATGTATACAAAACATTACATAGTGGGTTAAAAATCTTACTGACTGTTAAATATCATGCAGAACTACAATAACAATAATAATATCGTTAGTTGGATTATGCAAAGGAAAGTTTGTTAAGATTTTGCCTGAGGTCAATTCTCTGAACTCATCTCAACTACATAAGCTCTCCAGCAGTAAGACAACCATCCGCTGATAAGTTACCGGCTATATAATAATAGTTCAGATTACCTTCATTCGAAACTTTTAATCATAAAGTGAAGTAAAAAAGTGACAGAGTATATACTAAAACTTATTGTTTGATTCCCATATTTCAGTATGAGAGTAATTTACTGAGAACTGTCCACTATGTTACGTACAACTTAGTTTTCCGTTTTTTTTATTTATTTATTTTTTTTTTTTTTTGCTGACTCAGAAAACCATTCCAGTTCAACTTCTGGTAATTGGAAGCTAAAAAAAAAAAATAAGCAGGTAAAGAAAACTGTTAATGAAATCATTGGAATTTATTTCTTTCTTCAGCTAAGATTAATAAGCTATAGAGCTAGAATCCGGAGTTAAAACAGTTCATAAAATAATAAAAAAAGAGTCAATTGTGAATTAAATCTTACTTAAAAAAAAGGATTAAATGGTTCAAGAAATACACCAAACATTCAGGCAACGATAAATTCTCCTGCAATAAAAGAAATTTAAACCTCTGGAAAACGGCTATTCCAGATAACGCTATTGGAGTGCAAAGAAAATCAAGACCTCCAAGTGAACTGACAGAATGGGAAGGTGCTATTAAATTTACTTGGAAACTGAACGGTGCCTGAGGAAAACAACAGATAAGAAATAAAGAAAAAAAAAAAATGAAGAATTGTGCGAAATAAAATGCTCATGTGTATACATGCATGCTTCCGTACGCACACGCCCACACACTCATATTTCTTTGCATTTTCCTTTGAAGCTCTTCATTTTCTCTCTTTTTATCAAGAGCTGTGCTTTTCTCGTCTTTCCTTTTCTTCTCTCTCTTTCTCTCCGAGAGATGCTTCTCCTGGCGTGTGACCTCTGGCTCCCGGCTGCCTCTCCTGCTTTCTCTTCCTCTTCCTCTCCTTCATCTTCGCCTTCTTCTGCTCCTCTTTCTCCTTTTCTCGGAGATGAAAGAAAATTGAAGAGCTTTTAGGAGCTGATGGGCAAAGTTGCTATAGACCATTAACGCTGCATTCGTTCTAGGCTTCGACTTCTGGATATCTCTCTCGTACCTGTTTTTATTTCTTGCACGTATTACGTTTATCACTCTTTTTGGGGATCCTTTCCTCAATTCCTTTCGTAAATTATTTAAAATGAGTTTGTTTTTCTCTAAGGTTGGTGCTGATTTATCTTTTTATCGTTATTTTTATAACCATTTTTTCAAAGACATACTTTTGCTCTTCGCTCGTTAATATCTCCATGAGGACATTTTCATCTGGAATCTTATTTGAAAATCTATTACATCAATATGTCCTAATTTGGGGGTTCATGGTCTATTTCTACTATTAACTTCTCCCAGTGCATTTCTAGTATTGTAACCTTTGATAATGCGCTTTCTGATATACTCATTTTGAAGTATTTTTTCCCAAGTAATATTTCATACACTGAATTCTCCATACACAAAAATAAAATCTTATCACATTTGCATTTCTTGAATCCTTCTTCCCTTTTACTTTGATTTTTAACATTTTATTTCATTGACGCATTATTTGTATATAGTGCCTTGAATCTTCATGTCCTTGCTGTAATGATCTTCTGTCATTAATACATAGTTTCAGAATATTCCATCCCCTTTTTATAACAATACAAGAATCACGCTGACTATTGCGGTCATATGTACTCTTCTGGTCTCTTTAGGAATTTACACATGTTTTAAGCATACATATGTACGTTTCATATATACATATAAAATGAAAAAAATACTAAAGCACAGAAGTAGACATCAGAGGTAAATTTTCATTAACAACTGAAAGATTATATATATATATAAATATAAATATAAATATATATATATATATATATATATATATATAATATATATATATATATATATATATATATATATATATATATATATATATATATATATATATATATATATATATATATATATATATATATATATATATATATATATATTATTTATATATATATATATATATATATATATATATATATATATATATATATATATATATATATATATATATATATATATATATATATATATATATATATATATATACCAGGTGTTTGAAATTAGAGCCCCCCGCCACAAAACGAATGGAAAGTTATGAAATTTTCTGCTAAAGCCTATCTACAAGTACATTATTTTAAGTTTCTATTAAGCTATTTTTCATTTTACATTTCTTGTATTTTCAGACTGAGTGATGGAGTTAGATACAGCCATGGGTAACGACTCGGAGGAAATCAGATGGATTGACCGAATCCGGGCTATAACCTTCAGAGAGCCCAGGGTTGCTGGCGCATCCTTCATTTCACGTTCCTGGGTAGCTAAATACATTAAAAGAGAAGAATCCTTTGTTCAAAGAAACTGGAACAAAAATCCATATGACTGTCATCGCGGAAGGAGTGAGAATCTTGGAAGGCCTGAAGTCCTTTCTCAGGTGTCAAAAGACATCATAGCTGAGGCAGTGGGTAGACCAAGAAAGTCTTTACGTGAATTGGTGCTTGAACTAGAAACAAAAAGGGGAAAGAAGAGAAGTTATAGTGCTGTATATCGTGAGTTGAAAAAATCTGGTATCAAGCCATTTCATGTTATCAGCAAGCCCAACATCACTCAGCAACAGAGAGAAGACCGTGCATGGTTTTGTGGTTCATTTCTTAAAGATTGTGATGAAGCTGACTTTCTCCATGTTGCCGCATCAGATGAATTCTTCATTTACACAGTCAGGAAGCCAAATCATAAAAATGACATCATTTGGGCTGCAAAATTGGATTATATCAGCGACGACGTGCGCTATCCCAAGTTGTGAAATTTCCTGAATGTTTGGGAATTTTTCTCTGTTTCACAGCCAAATGGTTAATGTGGATCATCAAAGAAAAAGGACAGTCATGGAATGGCAAATACTTCAGAGAATCTGTACTTACTGGTGGAGTATTTCCTTTCCTCAAAGATCCTGAAAATGTGTTATCTGTTGAAGAAGTCACATTTTTGCATGATAAGGCACCATGTTTCAAGGCTCTTCAGACACAGGGGCTGCTCCGAAACAGTGGTATCGATTTCTTCTCGTCAAATGAATTTCCAGGTAGCTCTCCTGACCTTAATGTGTGTGAAAACACTGCTAGTATCTTAAAGGATCGTGTTGAAGCACACACAGTGAACTATGATGGTACACCAAGCGTCGAATACCTGCGAAGAGAGGTGACCGAAGTGCTCAGGGAAATGGAGTTTGAGTCTCAGCTTTTTTGCGATTTGCTGAAATCATACCCCTCAAGAATGCAGGCTGTGGTACAGGAAGATGGAGGCCACACAAAATATTAAATACTCAGAGAGAAACTTAAATAAATACCTGCTCTGAATTACTTTTGTTTTTGTCCATATCAATTTTAGTTTATGCTGTAGGGTAGGGGGGGGGGCTCTAATTTCGAAACACCCTGTATAAGATTATCTTCTTAAGTAGTACATGCAGCATAAGAAGCACTGATAGGGCGATACATGTAGATGAGCTGAAGTAAAAAAAAAAATCAGATAATTCTTAGATGGTTTGGTCATGTGGAAAGAATGGATAACGACATGTTGATGTAGAGTGAATAATTGAAAAGTTTTAAGGGAAAGGAGGGGAGGAAAACCCAGAAAAGGCTGCATACATGCAGTGAAAGAGGTACTAGAAAAGAAGGGTCTTAATCCCAGGAAAGAGCAGGAAGGCATTCGAGATAGTAATGAATGGCTCAGTGTGTGTAGGGGGATTTGATGAGCTGCTAGTGAGCCTTATGCATAGCTGAATGAAAGTGATAATCCTTTGGAAGTTACTCTACAAAGGGTGGCTCATCCACGATTCATTAGTATATATGTGGCAGTGGCCATAGTGATTTTTGAGACACCCCTTGTTAAGGGGAACGAATTAATGTTGCATATAGTACATAAACAAAAGTATATACTGTATGATAACAAGGAGAACCAACCACACAGACTTGGAACTGTTATCATAGAATGCATATATACAGTACTGTATATGAGCACAAACACGCTATACATGCAGAAAAACGTAAATTCCAAATTACTTTATAAACTACATGTCCTTAACTGACCAAAAGGCGGAATTTTATATATAAGTTTCTGAAACAACATAATAAAGTTTTGATAAAACATTTCCTGTGGTAAATTTCAAAAAATCCTTCGCAACTGGACTAGCGCCGAAATTAATCATCGTTTCGCTTTAAATCCACCCCCCCTTCCCCCCTAAAAATACCGGATTACGCGCATCTGATATGTAATCCTCAGTAATCTTATCAAAATATTTGGAGAGAATTTGTAAAAAAAAAAAAATCTAAACCGGATAAAGGAAACGATGGATACGTAAATCTAAAAGAAGTTAGGAGTAAAAAAAAAAGATTCACAGGTAATGAATTACTGTTATAACTGTGATTAATAATATTTGTATTGCTTTCAGTACTCTCTCCCTCCCTTGCAATATATATATATATATATATATTCATGTGTGTGTGTCTTAAACCTACAAAAACAGGGACACTATAGCTATAGATGGAACACACTAGCATCTCACAAGCAAACAAATAAACATATATATATATATATATATATATATATATATATATATATATATATATATATATATATATATATATATATATGTTTATTTGTTTGCTTGTGAGATGCTAGTGTCCCATCTATAGCTATAGCTATACACGGCTGGACTACGTGTCCGGTCATTGTACGGATACTTGACAATGAGGACTTTTTGTCCTAGAAAGCTCGTAACTTTTTAATAAACACCTCCACTAGATACCATCAAGTTTTGAATGAGGTCCTGTTAGTAACTGTACTAAAGCAGAGAAGAATTGTGTATGTGATAAAGTTAATATATATATATATATATATATATATATATATATATATATATATATATATATATATATATATATATATATATATATATATATATATATACATAAATTTACATATATATATATATATATATATATATATATATATATATATATATACAACATACATTTTTCTATATATATATATATATATATATATATATATATATATATATATATATATATATATTTAATGTCTGTGTATATATATTTAATGTCTGTGTACAGGCGTGTACATGCATGCGTGCGTTCAAGTGACATGTCTTTTCTAACGTAAATTATGATGAGCCATGCATACACTTGATCCCGTGATAGGAAAACAGTGGCCAGTGACCCAGGGTTAAGCGACACATCTTTTTTTTTTTATTGAGGTTATAAAAGTCAGGAAAAACGTAACATGGATTTCACTGCCAAGCCTTCGCAACAGAGGGAATGTCACAGTTACCGAACTGTGCAATTCGAAGTCACTTTGGGAAAATGTCGCCTGAGCGGATGAGGGATTTATTATGAGATCTGTCCAATTATGAGTCTTCAATTCGGGCGAATCAATAATGTTACGCTGTGGCCTCGAAGTTTCTCACAGACAATCCCAGAATGAGGTGCTTCCTTCAATACGTAATGTTCCTACAGGTTTAATAACGGAATAATTCTATATGTTTGTTCATCCATGAGGGATCCTTATAAATATAAATAATAACTGTAAACCCGAGGTATTAATAAATGGAACTTTTCGTAATGGATGTTGAATAATACGTAATTGGATAGAGACAAGTTTTCTACAAGAGGTTCAGTAAGGAGACATATCCATAAAGAATAATAAATATTAAATAATACGTAACTCTACAATGACTAGTTTCCCACAAGTTCCGTAAAGAGACATTTCCCTAAAGCATAATACTTATTAAATGATACGTAACTCCACAATGGCCAGTTTCCAGTTGTTTCGAAACTCAACTTCCCAGACAGGAAAACTGCCCAAAGAACGTCACAATCAACAGGAACGTTTCGGTAACGGCGGTGAAAGAAAAAGCACACAATATCCCAACGTATGCTTCAGAAGAAGGATAAGATTACCAAGTATTCGCCGAAACCTAAATGTATAAATTCAACAACAGGTAAGTGTTACTGAGGAACCTTCCACAGCACAAGTTCTACAATGTAATGCGAGAGTGATCTTTGTCTCAGTCTTAGAAAAATGACAAGGAAATTTTATAGGAATTCCATGTCTCCTGTTGGGATTCCCTGAGAAAATTGCAGAAAGTCTGAAAAAATTGATAAATTTTGGTACCTATCAATTCATAACTGGCTCAAATTTTAGGACAAATAACTTATCATCTATCCTCTACAAATTTGGTTAATTATACAAATGTTTAAGAACTGTCAAGATCGTTACGAAACACAGGAGAAGGTTCTTCTAAAGTATCTCTGGACTTAATACGTGGGAAAATTATAGTCATGAGAAATAAAGGAAATGAGATAAATATATTGCAGTCTGTTATAATATCGTAAATTATAATATCGTAAATTAACCAGAGCCACTTTAGAAGGATCTGAAAACAAAAACAGAATCATACATAAAAGGACAAAAGAGACGAATCAAGTAAACAAGAGCCATTAAAATCAAGCACTGAAAGCAATAATTAAACAACACAAAGTGAATATTGCACCTGAATACAAGTGCAAGTGAACAAAACCAGTTAAGAGTATTCGGAGCTAAAACGCATTTACTAATCAGAGTGAAGTGGAAAGGAATAAGAAAAAAGCCCCAAGTGAGTATTGGACATAAACACAAGGAGAACAAAGCGACTTAATTAATCAACCGAGAGAGAGAATTATGGAAGTGACACCTCCGTAGCACTGGTGGCGCTCTCTTGCAATCTTAACTGCATCTAAACCCGGAGTCGGGAGAGGCAATTCCCCGACAACACTGGATGTGTCTAACTCTAATGTTGGAGGAGAGAGGAGGGGGAGGGGGAGGGAGAGGGGAGGGAGGGAGGGGAGGGGGGGAAGGATGTTAGGGATAAGGTAAGGGGTCCTTGTAGTTGTAAGGTGAAGAGAAAAGCGTCGACGGAAGGGACGGGATGCGTTTAAGGATAGGTTGATGAGGAAACGAGAAATGGGAGGGAATAGGGGAAGAATAGGTTGAGGGTTACAAATAGAATGGAAAGGGGATAGCTGGAAGAGGGGGGGTGGTAGAAGGAAAAGCGGTTAGAAGCTGGGAGAACATGGAAAATGGGAAAGACTGAAAGAAGGAAACACAGGAACAAGGGAATAGGATGGATTAGGATGGAAAGCGTTAAAGGTTTATGGAAGGGGAGTCAAAAGCGATAGATCTGATAATGGAAGAAGAGGGCAAATGGAAGACTGAAGATGAAAAAAAGATAGGTTGGAGGATGGAAGGAAAGAGATGTTGGGACAGGCTGGAAGATGTAAAGAGAGGTGCAGATGATAGTATGAAGACGGATGCGGAGGAGAAAGATGATAGCAGGGAAGATGGACGGAATATGAAAATGAGACAGGATGGAGAGCGAAATGCGATAGGCTGGAATACTAAGGAAAAGGAAGAGGAAATAAGTTGATGATAAAGTGAGAGGGATGCTAGAACAGACTGAATGAAGGATGGAGAGGAGAAAGAAAAGTGAACAGGATGGAAGAGGAGGATAAGTGGATAGGTTAGAAGATCAAAGAAAGAAACAAAAGGCAATAGGTTGGAAGATGAAAGAAAAAGGGAAAAGATAGGCAGGGGGATGTAAAGAGTGAGAAAAGAGGTAAATTGGTAGATCAGAAGAAAGGAAAAATACTACAGATTGGAGAATGAAGTAGCGGAAAAAGGAGAAAGGTTGGGAGATAGGAGGAAGGGGAAAAAAGGTGATAGGTCAGAAGAAGAGAGGAGAGGGAAAACGTGATAGGCTGAAAGATGGAAAAAGAGGGAAAAGTAGTAGGTAGGCTGGAAAATAGGAGAGAAAGGTGAGTAGGTCAGACGAAAGAAGGAGGGAAAAGAGGAATTCTCTTACAGATGGCCTTTTTAACACCTACTTCATGCGCTTAATAGCATTTTTAAATTTTTGTAAATACTTTTAACAATAAATAACTCATGCGCGAGTTGAGAATTATCATTCCAGCCTAAAAATGAATTCACAATGCAAGGTAACAATAAGCATTTCCGAATTTTAAAATCAACTTAGCTTTGGATAAAATATTTATTTTATTTAATGACCATAAATAACAGAGCAGATTATACACTAAAAGACTGATTTTCTAAATTTAATTAGATTCATAATGCTAAAACAGCGCAATGATAATTTAATGTTTATTAAGAAAGTAGGTGTCTTTCCCATTACGTTTATCTATTAGATATGATACGAAATCATAAGAAAAATTTACTTAAGGTTTGATAAGTTTGCACCTTAATATATGATGACGTTCAAGTAGTTTGCAGCTTGTCATTAGCAGTGCAATTTATTACATGCAAAACAGTTTTTTCTAATCGTAAAATCTGCTAATTACAAAAAAAAAAAAAATCCTTTTGACTGATATCCAGTGTTGTCAGAAAATGTTTATAGACGCCAAATTATTTACCATATACTAAAAGGCCCAATGGTAAATTGTGTACTGTATTCACGCACTCTTGAATTTACATAAATGAACAAAACTGACTTCGGTTATTAACTTTCAAATAAAGTGCTTATAAAGATAAATTTACATATAACTGAAACCCATAAGAGATGAAAAATGGAAATATAAAAGGTAACCTATGAAACTAGTAAAAGAAATAAAACACCGAGAAATGGAAAAATTGAGGCTCATAACAAAAGATACTAAATACTATGTAGCATAAGGAATGCCAAATAGCCTATCATGTAATAATATACGCAAACACAGAAATGTCAAAATAGGTCAGAAACATCAACAAGATAACGTTTCCATGGCCATAAAACAAGGTGCTATCAAGCGAGGAACGTTTCCACCCGAAACGTTCCAATTGTCATACACAATACTGCTTCGACATTTCAGAGGTGGGGGGCGGGCGAGGGGGGGATAAGACCTTGTTGCTCGACGTTATCTATAACCACAACATGTCCCCTCTGATTGGACAGGGGACAGCAAGATGAGGCAGTTTAAACCCAGCAAGTGGTTTACCAATGGCTTCATTTCAATGGTTGTCAAGGCTGGAACTATCCTGAATTAGATGTGGCCTCCATCTGTTGCAAATATATTCATCACGTTATTGCGTTTATCGTATAAATTCTACTCGCCATATGCGTTTGCTTATCGTAAAAGCTGAAATCCTTCACGCTTCCATGTGATGGAATTAGCCTCGCGTGAACATGATAGATGAACATATCAGAGCAACAATGAGGTAAACAGAGAGAGAGAGAGAGAGAGAGAGAGAGAGAGAGAGAGAGAGAGAGAGCAGAAACAAAATCATGAACCCCTTATCAACATAAATGGTGAAAGTAGGTTTTATTTCAATAACTTGTTCGTCTGTTTTCCAGTTAACGGAATATGTCAGAGCAGTAATAAAGGAAAAAAAAACATTGACTACCAAGGAAATTCCTAGTTCGATGCTTTTACCATTTCCCCCGCTGAATAATAAAACCATGTACTTCGTATTATGCAAATGCTTGAAAATCTCTGTCACTAATGGCATGAATGGCGCAAACATCTGGCGACCAACTTGGAAAGTGTGATTTTTCTGTGGATTATCAACCTTCATGCTTTATAAATACATAAACTGGTATATTTCACTTCAAAGAACGGCAAAGTTTTGTGCGTCCCATCACCTGGGATGAAAATAAAACCCTTTGTACATCTTTTTTATGATTTGCATTTTATTATCTATCCCAACATTACCACCGCCCTATCATTTGTGAATTGTTCGAATGAATTAGATCGCCACACACATACGTGCATGGAGCACAGGATGTTATTTAGAAAAAAAAAAAACTTGGCGTTTCTTAATGCTGAATGACACACGAAGAAATTTCTCTTGTCTAATACATAACAATGTAAATTTGGTTTAATTGAAAATATTCTCTGAAATTCGGATGATCTTGTTTGATTTAGTTTGCAATTTCATGCTCAACAGACATAAATGTGAATACTGTTATCATTTTGCCTTAGAAGGGCACTGTTTATGCGTTCATATGCTTGCTACATATATAACTTGACTCATTTTAGTTATCTGAAAAGAAAACTATTGTGCCGGCTTTGTCTGTCCGTCCACAGTTTTTTATGTCCGCCCTCAGATCTTACAAACTGCTGAGGCTTGAGGGCTACAAATTGGTATGTTGATCATCCGCCCTCCAATCATCAAACATACCAAATTGGAGCCCTCTAGCTTCAGTAGTTTTTATTTTATATAAGGTTAAAGTTAGCCATAATCGTGCGTCTGGCAACGATATAGATCTATTTTCGGTGGCCTTGATTATACGATGTGCAGAAAACTCGACTGCGCCGAAGAAACTTCGGCGCATTTATTACTTGTTTCTTTATCAAGATTACCCTTTCCTGAATTTCCAATATGAAGTTGTGTCGTCGTGAAATTTTTTCTCGACAAGGAAATACCACATAGTTGATGTATAAAAAATCTTCAGTTTAGGACCCTTATCCATAGAATATACAATTCAGGCAGAAGGACAAGCGCTGGGACCTATGAGGTCATTCAGCGCTGAAAGGAAAATTGAGAGTAAGAGTAAGGTGTAACGGGAGGAAAACCTCGCAATTGTTAGAAGAGGGTGGAAAGTAAGATGGAAGAAAGAATATGAACGGAGGTACAGTAAAAGGAATGAAAGGGGTTGCAGCTAGGGGCCGACGGGACGTTGCAAAAAACCTTAAGTAATGCCTGCAGTGCACCAAGTGAGGTGCTCTGACGGCACTAACCTCTACGGGAAGGACCCTTATCGATACTCCCATTAAATATAACAAGTTAGCTACCTAAAGGAAGCCATCTTAAATATACAATCACCCAAAATAATTCAGGCAATTCATTTGAATGAACATTCGTATTCAATACGAAAGTGGAATATGTTGTTAAGCATTTTAAAGTTTTTAAAGGATGACCTGATATTTTATTGATGGACAAATAAAGTTTTATTGCTCTAAGAAGTCCTGGTTTATTCAGTGTGAATAAACCAGAAAGATCTATAATTTTGGTCATCAATGAAAAGAAGTGCCGGCGGGTATAAATTTGAAGAGAAGATATAGTTGCCTTTCTATCTCCCAATTTGGAAAGAGAAAGCGTCTAGACTGCATGATAAATAAACCGCAGTTTCAAGTTTTTGAACTAAACGAAGGTTGAAAAAACTAAAGCGGTCACACGCGTATCTAAAGAAAGACATCTTAGGGGAGAATCCATAGGAAAATATATAGGAAATGGTATTTATGAGGTACATGAAAGAAACTGTATCAAAACACGATACCTGACTAGGTTTTACAATATTTCTTCTCTCCCTAAAATCCGACACACAACTGATCTCAAATGTAAAACTGAAGAACGGGGAAGCTGACACGAAATAACTTTATAACCGTAACGACACGCGAACAGCCTTTATAACTCGGATACCTTTATGGCAATTAATTGCTTCCCAGTGAAGTTAAGAAGTGTCTTTGAAGAAAGTTTTTGAGAGGGTCGTCGTCTCTCTCTCTCTCTCTCTCTCTCTCTCTCTCTCTCTCTCTCTCTCTCTCTCTCTTTTCTACATTTTCCCCTCTCACTAACCCTTCCCCTCTTCTCCACCAGCTCATCCTCCTCCTCCTCCTCCACCACCTCCTCCTCCTCCCAATCCTCTTCCCCCTCCTCCTCTGCGTACTCCACAACTTCCTCCACCTTTTCCTCCTCCTCCTTCTTCTCCTCTTCCCCCTCCTCCTCTGCGCACTCCACAACTTCCTCCACCCTGTCCTCCTCCACCTCATCGTATCCCTCCAACTCCCACCATCACCAATACCACCACTCCTATCTCCTCCACTTGATCCTTCTCCTAGCCCTCCACCTCTTCCTCCGCCCCTTCTTGTCCCTCCTCACTACTCCCTCCCCTCCCTGGTCCCTCATTCCTCCACTTCGAAAAGAAGTCATAGGAAAAAGATCAGACTCCAAATCTGTTCTTTCTCTTCAAACCTTTTTACTACATTCGCTTTTTCGTCTGTTTACTTAAATTATACCTTTTTTTCATTCTCTCTTTCCTTTCCTTCTGGTATTTGGGAAATTTCAGTACGGTAGTTACCCCATCCATATGTTTATGTTCATGAACAGCACATAAACTATTTATTTATGAGTTTATTTCTTTAAATACTGAACAACCAAATAATTACGACAGAAAAAACACACACATATATATATATATGTACATATATATGTATATTTTATATGTACGTATGCATACATATGTGTGTGTGGTGGGTTGCACCCAGGGAGAAGTGGTGAGGCTAGCAATTTCATTCCAAAAATACATACGGAGAACCGTAAGCTAACGCCATCTGAAGGCACAGCCATATATATATATATATATATATATATATATATATATATATATATATATATATATATATATATATATATATATATATATATATATATATATACATATACACACACATTTATTTATATGTGTTTGTGCATGTGTGATAAACGAATTAAGCATTTAAGTGATTATAAGCATATATAAATAATACACACATAAATATATTTATATAATATATTTATATATATATATATATATATATATATATATATATATATATATATATATATATATATATATATATATATATATATATATATATATATATATATATATATATATATATACATACATATACACTCACACGGATAGGAAGGGATGTAAGAGTATCTGATTAACGTAAACATAACAGTAATGAGCCTAAGTGTTTTTATTTGCTAAATGTTGCACTAATGACTACATTAATCACAAGGAACTTGTCAGGAAACAAAAAAGAAGAAAAATTACTTACGAATGACCTCAGTGTGTATGTATCAGAACTCCATTTAAACACCACAACTTCTTACCTGTAAATTACAAATTGTAATTAGTACCTCATTGCAAATATCTCTTAAAAATAAGTAATAAACTATATATATATATATATATATATATATATATATATATATATATATATATATATATATATATGTATGTATGTATGTATGTATACAGTATATATACCTGTAGGCCTATATATTCAGTTATGCCATATGAAAAATAAAAGCAAGACTTTCAGGTTACTCCTGAGATATTCCTGTGACCTTAGTTGAATATAATCACACGCTATTCAATGACATATAAGCGTGCATGTGCATATATATATAAATATATATATATATATATATATATATATATATATATATATATATATATATATATATATATAACATATATATATATATATATATATATATATATATATATATATATATATATATATATATATATATATATATATATATATATATATTTTTATTGCACACATACACAAATAAGTAAAGAAGTACACCACAAGCGCACATAAACAAAGATATTTGAGTTGAACACATACACAGGAATAGAGGTATAAATAATACATGAAAAAGCGGCTATAATAAATAAAAGTGAATGTTTTTATGCTTGTGTGCTACAGAAATCAGAACCACTTGACAAACCCGGACAAAATTTGGCACGTGGCCCCTATGTGACCCCAGGAAAGTTATTACTGAAAATCAAACCCCTACCCCCGTGACCGACATCAAACACAGAGAAATTTAATAAAATTTTCGTTTTTACCAATTCCGACAGGTTGTCCTTCAGGTGCTTTATGGGTTAATGGTAATTTTTTGCCTGAACGCTCAAGGTTTTCTTCCAGGCATTATCACACGTATGATTAACCTGCAACAATAAATCCCCTATAACATCAATTTTTTATCAGAATTTACGTGAATTTTATTCATAATTTATGATAATTGTTAGTATAATTGTTAATTACATCGATAAAATCAACATTTAAAACCTATATCAATAATCTCTATATGCAGAGATCCGCTTTCTGTAGCACCTGGAGTCGAGAGTGCCTTCCCATCCTCACATACAAAGTAGCTGCTGGCCAAACCCAACGTGCAAGATATACGGTGTTTCCTTTCTTTATTCATTCAAATGGGAATTTTCTCGTTAATTCGTTCATTTCGTCTTCGTTTTTACCTTTAGAATTCGCTATAGTGACTGCTTCGTGACGTTATGGTGACGTATTTCGTTATAAAGTCAGTTTAAATGAGGTCTGGAATTAATTATCGAGCAGTTTGGCAACAACACTTTCATCACCGCCATCAACTTCAACACCACCACCACTACGCACATCAACACTTTCAACCTCGCGCAACCACCTCCAGAAAACTCTTTCTCTCTCTCTCAAGGCATCACTCAAACATTTTGGAGCAAAATCTATCTATGAGGTTTTTAACTATTGCAAGCAAATTCATGCTTGAATCTCTCTCTCTCTCTCTCTCTCACATTTACAAATTCCCTTTATGAATGGGGTTAAGTATCAAGTCATACTAGAAAGAGACCCAAGAATATTTGCCACTGAGTCCTTCAGAGTATATATATATATATATATATATATATATATATATATATATATATATATATATATATATATATATATATATATATATATATATATATATATATATATAGAAGGCTTTAGTAATAAATATATACTGTCAGTTTCAAAAATATTCCACATATATATGTGTGCATACATATATATATATATATATATATATATATATATATATATATATATATATATATATATATATATATATATATATATATATTGCAGAAGGCTTTAGTAATAAATATATACTGTCAGTTTCCAAAAATATTCCAAATATCATATTTGCACAAAGCTTATAAAATAAGTGAAAATTTAGTTTTTAAAATCTTTCTTAAAACTGAAAAAGAAAATCATTAAGGATTGTCCCGAATGTTTCACTCTGGTGGTGCAAACCAGAGCGCTGCATAGGAGAGAGAGGGATAGAATTGCAAGAATCACTTTCAACCACCAAATTTATGATATTATACATGCTTCAAGGAACGCACGGGTTACGCTAAAAACCCTCTCATATGAGAAAACAGTAGATCAGTAATAATTCACCACCTTATGAATCAGCAGTCAAAATCTGTAGCATGTCTTATGGTTAAAATCTTTTTTGTCTTCAGCCTTTACCCATCTCTATATGGGGTCGCTGTTCTGTGTTAGCCTTCTCCATCTTCTTCTATCTTGCGTATCCTGTTCTCTTAACCCTTTTTCCCGCATGTCATTTACTACGTTATCTTTCCATCTGAATCTTGGCCTTCCCCTCCTCCTCCCCCTCCTCCTAACCACCTCCATGTCCATGACCCTTCTACACATATGATCCTCCTCCCTCCGCATGACATGACCAAACCACTGCAATCTTCCTTGACACTTCTACCACTTTGACTGTCCCTCTAATATACTCGTTTCTGATAATATCCTTTCTCGTGACTCCACACATCCATCTCAACATCCTCATTTCTGCCACTTCCAACTTCCTTTCTTGAGCCTTCTTTATTGGCCACGTCTCAGCCCCATACACCATCGATAGTCTAACTACACTTTTATAAAACCTTCCTTTTACTCTTTCACTAATCCCCTTGTCGCACAATATTCCCGATGATCTCCTCCAATTTACCCAAGCACACTGTATCCTGTGGTTTATTTCTGAGTCCAAGCCACCATCATCCATCACACAGGACCCAAGGTCATTTAAACTGCAACCTGTTTTCCTTCCACTCCCATCCACAGATATTCTGTCTTAGCTCTGTTTATCCTTAAACCTCGATCTCCAAGTGCTTGTCTCCACAACTCTAGTTTTATCTCCACCCCTCCTGTAGTCAGGTCCACCAAAACAACATCATCACATCATCAGCAAACATCACACTCCACGGGACTTCTTCTCTGCCTTCTGATGTAATAACATCCATCACAAGTTTCTGTTGTTCCCACAGTGCTCCTTACCTGAGTGGTAACCTCTGCATACATATCTTGGACTACTTTAACATACTTTTCTGAAACACCCTTCTCTCTCGCACATCTCCACACTTCTTGCCTAGGTACCCGGTCATATGCCTTCCCCAGATCAATATATACTACATGTAGCCCTCTCTGTCCTTCTGCATGTTTTTACGTTGCTTGCCTTAGTGGTTAAAATACACCCCTGAAATTAATTTTATCGTGAATAACAGAAAACGAAGTTTTATCTATAAACAATATATTTACTTATTTAATGTATACAATGTATATATACAGTATATATATATATATATATATATATATATATATATATATATATATATATATATATATATATATATATATGTGTGTGTGTGTGTGTGTGTGTGTGTGTGTCTGTTGCATATGTTCATAGTTCATAAAGTATTACATTAAAGGTGGAATGAACAGTACTCTGCCCTTCCGATTACTATGCCAAATTATAACACCTGTTCCATCATCATCACAAACATAATAATAGTAATGACAATAATAAATACAAATTTAGATATTGCCAGTTCAGCGAAACGGAGGGTAAAGCCCAAATGAATTAATTTCTGAGGGGAAATGACTGCCAGCGAAGTATTTATTTCTACCGATAACTATTTCCCACGATGAAATCCATTTCGATTTCGGATAAGGACGAAATCAAATCGAATTCCGGATCAGAATTGAGCTTCCAAGTAGAAATACGATTTTCGTAGGACGCATAACGGCAAGGCGGAATCATTAACTCATATATATTAGAGAATGCCATAAACGCTTTCAAACTCAACGGTACGCAATTTCTGCATCGACGTAAATATATCGCTAAAGTACTCCCTAGGGATTTAAGTTCATTTACATGCGTAGTTATACAGAGTATGTTTATGTGTGTATATTTGTGTAAATTTTTCAAAATAGCAAAATGCAAAATGAAAAATAATCGATTCACACATTTCGAGCACTGATGTACATCATCTCATCAATAATATTTTAGGCACCTACATAAACTTATTTACAAACTTTGTACTTTCCAAAATAATTATGCGTGAAGAAAAAATGGATAAGTGAAATTACTCATGAACGAAATAAATGCAAAGTTAATGTTGATGGAGTCTTGTCAAGTGAATTTGCAATAAATAGCAGCGTGCCACAAGGGAACATTATTTCAACTTGTATGTACGCCCTTCTCACATTCTTTTTTTTTATAAACAGTGATTGGAAATGGAAGAGAAAGTTTAGACTGGAGTAACGATAGACTTAGAATATGCAGACGATGCTGTTTTAAAATGGAAACCGCCACGAGATTTACAAAGCCTGCTAAATAGAATGTATCAAATATCTATAGAGAAGGGGCTTACATGAATCAAAAGAAAACGGAATTAATGAGAAAGGAGCAGCTTCAGCACAAAGGGAGGAAATAGCATAAGATGGAGAAAGGATCCGTGAGGTTGAATCTCTTAACTATTTAGGGACAATGACATCCAGTACAGGTTCTCCTTCAGTGAATATTTAGTGAGAAACTAACTCAAACAATGGGCAAGCCGAATGAGACTAGGAAATGAAGCAGACTGAGACTGCATACGAAAGTAAGACTATACATAAGCCTAGTACGATCACTACTGCTATATGAACATGAACCATTGTAAGACACTGAAACTAACTACTTCCAGAGCTTTTGTCGGTTTGGATATTATGAGTAAGATGATGAGATGGCAAGGAAAGGGAGACAGCCCTGACAACCTCTGCGTACTACCCCTGGGAGATAGCATTAGCTGGTGCTTTGTGGTCACGATAAGAGTAGAAAGATATAGACCTATCTGGATGATAACTTTGAGGAGGGAGGCTCTACACGAGTGGATATTTGTGGAAGATAGAGCATAAGAAAAACAAGCATGGTGGCATTTCACAGAGGCCCTTTGCATCGCGCAGCCTTGGAGGCGATGTTGCTGAAGAAAAAACTTATTTAATTAAACAAAAATAATACAGGGAAAAAAATGCGTGAAATCCAATGAAAGAAGTGTTTATTGCGTAAACAACTGCCTATATAAAAATAAACAGTAGCAGCATACTTAAAAGGATCCGGATATTGCGGAAGCTACATAACTTGAAAATATAAAAGAAGAAGGATGCCAGAGGAATAGGACACTGCATAGTGCTGCCAAGACTGGGAGAAAAATTATATATATATATATATATATATATATATATATATATATATATATATATATATATATATATATATATATATATATATATATATATTCATAATATATATATATATATATATATATATATATATATATATACACTGTACATACATACATAAAACCACATGTCATATACATGAAAAAAACTATATAAACACTGTGAAGCAGACTGCCCGTTGCTGTGGAGAGCCACAAACAAAAATAACAGGGGTCGTATAAGAGACAACCGTGCGTAAACATATACTGAGATGAATAAATAGATATATAAAAAAACGATGGAAGCGGAAAACAAATAGAGTACATTCCCACCCTCACTTTAAATTACAGTCAGAAATGAATGTCAAGTTTATGATTTGTTGCTGGTAAACCAATTATTTATAGTGCCTGCACCATAAACGTTACAATGAAAAAAAAGTAGAGAATACCAGCAATATTTTATTTAAAACTATCTTTCAAAGCTAAACATTTATTTCAGTTGTATATGTTTAAAATTTCCCGGTATTTCAGTGAGAAGTTTGTATAGTTCCAGGGAGCTTGAAAAATGTGCTTCCCTGGCGCAATGTAGTACATAAAACTAAATAATTACAATTAGGTTATCTAGCTCATATAAATTTATACATTTTGTTACGCTTACACATAAACCAATATATACATGTATACTAATGTATGTATATAAAAACAATAAGAACACTCATCGCATCTATTAGGAATACATAATACTTTCAAATACACACCATATATATATATATATATATATATATATATATATATATATATATATATATATATATATATATATATATATATATATATATATATATATATATATATATATATATATATATATATATATATATATAATCTTTGAATATTTGAGCGTGTATTTGCATACAGAAATCAATACTGAGTCACAGAATCATCAAGGAGTGTTTGTGGTTGAAGGAGGGTAAAGGAAAGAATAAATCCACTAAGTAGTGAGGTAGGGAAATACGAGGTATTTTAGGAAAAAGAAGAGATTTACTGAGGTACTCTTACAAAACTAGATCACAGTAAAGAAGGGATTAAATAACCAAGAGTAAAGTGGCAAAAACCAAACGATTGTAGAAGATAAAATAATTCAACAGGAATAGCTATGTGTCAGGGGAAAATTTGAAAGGTGAACTAAAGAGTCATTAGTTAAAGACTTAAAAGACAAAACAATCTTGGAAGAAGTTTGAAAACAAAAAGTAAATGCTTATGATAAAATTGCTAGAGATGTAATGTAGAAGGAGTTGAGGATGCATGGCACTGAAAGTAATTTGGTGTGCGATAAAAAGTTGCTTTAATGATGAAAACAAGACTGGCTGCTTGGTGTTAACATGTGTTTGAAAGTTTGTACTATATCTGCATGGTTGTTTCATACATCTATGGATGGAGTGATATAAGATACCAGTAAGACTGAAAATCCTGTGCGACAGGAAATTGGGTTGTGCATGGGGAGCACAATGGCTGATGTTGGCTCTTCATACAGAAGTGAAGCTTTTGAATTTAATTTGTAACTGCTCTTCCATAAAGATGGACAGGCTGAAAGGTTTTATTACAATACCCTTTTCGTTCTAAGCAAAATAGTTTCAAGGTACATCGCAAAGACATTGTAACTGTTACAATATTAAAGGTCGGATTTGAATGTAACTGCTCAACCAATAACTCCATATAAAAAGGACCATTAAGTACATAATCAAGTTCTTATCAATATCATTAATCGTTTTTACTAAAGAAATACTTGGTGATTTTGCAAAGACCAAAATGTGGTTATATATTAATGATTAACGACTTTCAACGAACATAAAAGGGCATAGAACCATGATTTACAAACTTTTTGCAAAATACATGAAACTCACATCTACACATTAGTAAAAAAAAAAAAAGCTGTTGCAAATTCAATTACAAAGCAATTATAAATAAACAACAACACGAAATAGTTCCGCGGTAATTAAAAAAAAATTGTTACAGATCAATTAAAAAGCAGTTACAAAGTAAACTATAAACCATTCTAGAATTGCAGGAGCAATTCTGATAACTCCATGCTGATAATTTTAGCGGATATTTACGCCTAGGGAAATTCAAATTCTCTCAAGGCACTTTTATTAAATGCTTTATCGTTTTAGACAACAACAATAATCATAAGAACAATAATAATGATAATAACAATAGTAATAATGTATTTCATGACCTTTGTACAAATTCAGTTTACCTATTCGCACTTTTATTTGCTTTGTAGTTGTAGACAGCAACAACATTAATAATAATAATAATAATAATAATAATAATAAAACATCTTATGGCCTTGGTACATAAGAATTAAAGTAAAGATATATACTGATAATAATTTGGAAACAGTGTATCCAATGGGATTTTCTGGGCCGATGCGTAATTTCTTCCTCCCCTTTTTTGGGGGGAAGGAGTGTGACACGTAGGTGGAGCACTGGAAATCTCTTTCCTCCATCATGGCCCTGAGTTTCTATGTCGTTCATGATAAAAAAAAAATCTTAACAATAATAATAATAATAATAATAATAATAATAATATAATAATAATAATATAAACATTTTTCTTCAACACGGAGCGACCCTGAAGTCAGTTGGAACTGTATCTAGCAACACTTAAGGATACTTACAAATTAATTGAGGCTAATAACAAATTACATAGCTGTCCCCCAATAATTTTAAGTTTGCCCTAAAAAAAAAGTGATTTGGATATTAACTCCTTAAAAGGCAGTAACAAAGGAAGTACTGATTTGCATAAAATGTTTCAACTCTCATATCGTTATGTGAAAATTTAAAAGGCCAGTACAAAAGAGGTTACAGCGAAATCACCGAGCAGTTATAATGTAATTGTGGTTATCTGAACACTCAACCCAACCACCCTGCCAAAAAATAATAATTTGGATAAAACTGTTCAACCGTTAACTTCACTGGCAAGGAACTTGATAATTAAGTATAAAAATAGTAACAATGTTAATCACATTACACTTGCAACATAGTGGAATTTTGTCACTAAAGGAAAAAGGTCGATTTTGATAAAGCTGTTCAGCCATTGAAACTTTCTGAAAAACCCGTTACAAAATAAAAAGAGAGTTACACAACAGATCACTGAAACAAAAAAAAAGATGAGTTGAATAAAATTTCAAATTTAACAAGGACTAACCAATGAATTACATTACAGTTACTATGAAAATCACTGAGCAGTTACGAGATAATGGTAGTTGTCACTCAACCAAAAAATGTGATTTGAATAAAACTGTTCCACCATTAAATCCTTCCGGGATTTCGGTCGGACTCGCAATCCCATGTGGAATAGCTGTTCAGGAATTAATCCTTCCTTTAGCAAAGCCGGGAAGGAGGTCCCAGCGACTCTGATTGGTCGAGAGAGATACGAGGATACAAATCAGCCATTCTGATTGGATCTATGAATTAGGGCTACATAAAACGGAACGCCTTATTAACTGACAATCAAGATGGATGTATCAAAGGAGAACTGTGAGAGAGAGAGAGAGAGAGAGAGAGAGAGAGAGAGAGAGAGAGAGAGAGAGAGAGAGAGAGAGACTCAGACGCGAAATGCGAAGATGGGAAAAAGGGATAATGGGCAAATGAGGAAGAGGCAGAAGTTGGATGGAAAATAAATGGAGGAGGAGGAGAGATGGAGAACTAAAAAAAAAAGACAAAGTATGAATAAAGAAAAGGGACGGTGAAGAATGACAGGGTGATCGAATAAATTGGAAGTACAGAGAACCAATAATAAATGCAATAAAATCTGAAATATGGAGGAAGAAGAGGAAGAAATAAGACACAGCATAACAGAGAAAAATTAAAATGATGTTGTTGAGAGGAGAAAGAAAAGAAATGACGAAGATAGAAGAAAAAAAGTTGAGTGAACAAAAGTGCAAAGAACTGAGCGATAAACAGAAAGAAAGAAAGAATGAGGGAGACTTCTAGTAAAGACCGAAGGTGATAAAGTAGACAGATAGGAACAAGGGAGGACAGAGAAAGAGGGGAAGATGAAAAATGCCTTCCTCATTCCTCACTTCCTCCTCATTCTCTGAAAGACCCCGAGTATGATCTGTAAAGGAGAATGGAACGGAAGAATGTAATGGATGAAGTAGATAATAAAGTTGTCTGACTTTGATTACCTGCGAGACGCATGGCGGAGGATTTTTGCGAATCACGACTTAAAAGAGAGAGAGAGAGAGAGAGAGAGAGAGAGAGAGAGAGAGAGAGAGAGAGAGAGAGAGAGAGACGTACAAACCAATTCGAGAACAAAATGCAAAAGTAGAGAGGAAATTAATTTTAATGGGTAAGAGAGAGAGAGAGAAGTACAAACTAATTCAAGAACAAAATGGAAATGTAAAGAGCATTTAATGTTAATAGGAAACTGAGAGAGAGAGAGAGAGAGAGAGAGAGAGAGAGAGAGAGAGAGAGAGAGAGAGAGAGAGAGACGTACAAGCTAGTTGTGGAATGAAATGATGAAAGCAGAGTGATAATGACAACAGAGAGAGAGAGAGAGAGAGAGAGAGAGAGAGAGAGAGAGAGAGAGAGAGAGAGAGAGAGAGAACTAAATGGAAAATGTAGAAAGAAAATAATAGTAACAGACAAGCCAATGGCGGAGAGAGAGAGAGAGAGAGAGAGAGAGAGAGACTAAACAGGACGGTTGAGAGATGCAAGCATTCATGAGAGAGAACAGACGTGGACGTAGCTCTGAGTAACGAGATGTGTGAAATGAACCTCCGTTAAAGCCGAAATTAAAGTATTAGTCCTTTTATTGCAGGCGGACGCAGACAATTGATGCATACGGGGAGATCACGGCTGGTGCCTTGCCCTTCCAATAATGCAGTTGCAAATCCTAGATCTCCTCTTTAACGGCGGGTCACCCTAAGTGATTAAGGAATCAACGCAGGCCATACAGTATGGAGTAGTATGAGCATGTATGTATGTATATATATATATACACACACACATATATATATATATAAATGTATATCTATCTATATACCTATATATATGTATATATATACATATAAATAAATATATATATATATATATATATATATATATATATATATATATATATATATATATATATATATATATATATATATATATATATATATATATATATTATATATATACACACACACACACACATATATATATATATATATATATATATATATATATATATATATATATATATATATATATATATATATATATATATATATATATATATATATATATATATATATATATATATATACATATATATTTTTTTTTATATATATATATATATATATATATCACGCGGCGTACACATGTAAATGTACCACATGGAAAACGAAAGTGTACAAATCCTTTCCAGTTTTTTTTTTTTTCTGTAAAACTAAGACATCTTCAAAGATGTAACCGGTTCACATTCACGTTCAGTATCTGATGTTCCCATATAAAAACGAACCCGGTCAATACGTCGTTTTCCCCTTACTAGCTGAGTTACAGTCTCGCGTATCCATCGGTGGGTTGTGATCAGAAAAAAAAAATACATATAAAAGGAAGTCTATGTAGGCAACATATCTACGAAAAACTGCACTTTATTTCAGACTTTACACTAGATCGATGTTTATACTTCTGACAATAAAACTTCGACAGTAATAGTTAATTCGTATCACACAAAAAGGTTCTTTTACGGATTGCTCTTGAAGCAAGAGCTCGTGATGGCATAACGCCAGCTTCGTCAAAAACAACAACAAAGGGCTCTTCAAAATCGCAATGACCCCCTATCCATACTTACGCCATTCAATCTTGAAAAAAAAAAAACTCTGGCACTTCATGTATCGGAATACCACTTTCAATTACACATCTCTCCAAGACCATCTATTCAGTTTCCTTTTTTTTCTGGCTCGCCCAGCCTCCCTTCATTCCAAGACGTCTGAATTATGTACCGTTTTCAGCAAACTACCTCCCTTTCTCCCCTCGTGACCAATCCAAAATAAAACTCTGATTCCGAATCAGCAATGCCACACTCCATTCACAAACTCTAACTTATCATACCAACTTGCTCTTACATTATTTCTTCCCCTGAGTTTTCTTTTCACTGCATACAAATATAATGAACAGCTAGAGACAATGTATCCATTGCCTGACAGTAAACTTTTCACCCTTATATCTAGCTCAAGATTTTCTATCACCACAACTGTCACTGACTTCATAATTTATCTTACAGACTATTTATCATAAACACCAATCCTGTTGTATATGTGTGTATATATAATATATATATATATATATATATATATATATATATATATATATATATATATATATATATATATATATATGTGTGTGTGTGTGTGTGTGTGTGTGTGTGTGTGTGTGTGTATAAAGAAACGAAAACAAAACAAAAAAATACAAATTGTTTGGTATGAGACACAAGTGACCAACTTGACATTCTAAATTCATTATGACTCTTGCTCCAAGATAATGAAATTACACGAGTCACTAATAGTGGAGAAAGGTAAGCAAAACTTTCCCTTGGCTTCAAATACAGAGGAAGAAAAGCTCAGTAACCAAATAAGTCTGTCTTTGTGCTAACGAGCCTTGAACTAACTCGAACCCAAATTGGTACTTTGTTATTCTTCCTACAACAAATAAAATAAAAATATGCGATCATCAAGAAACTGATAATCAATAATGACTATGAGAAATGGCTTTACAATACGTCATCTCTGCCGGAGTACCTCGTTTTAAATATGGTAGGTGGTCCTCTATAATATTTTCCGGAGGAGTTGGGATTGCCTTCTTAATTAAACAATTCCAGGTTTTTGTAGTACTGGTATTAGTTTTTTGTAAAAAAAAAAAAACTATTGAGATGGCTTTCTGTCTGTCCGTCCGCCCTCAGATCTTAAAAACTACTGAGGCTTGAGGGCTGCAAATTAATATGTTGATCATCCACCCTCCAATCATCAAACATACCATATTGCAGCCCTCTAACCTCAGTAGTTTTTATCTTATTTACGGTTAAAGTTAGCCATGATCGTGCGTCTGGGACTGCTATATGCGTCAACAACACAGGGCACCACCAGGCTGTAGCCGAAGTTTCATGGGCCTCGGCTGAGAGATTCATACAACATTATACGTTGTACAGAAAACTCGATTGCGCCGGAGAATCTTCGGGACATTTTTTTTGTGTTTTATATTGTGGAAACGTAAAGGTTAATAACTCACGATCGTTAACAATGTTTCAACTAATTTCTTTTCGCAGTTATAATATCGGTTACAATTCCAGAGGGACAGCCTTCACTAAACTATCCGACGCTGGTTTTCTAATTCAGTTTCCAGACTGAAAGAAACATTGTTGGACATGTGAGCATTAGATCTTGCGTTGCTACTCTCTCTCTCTCTCTCTCTCTCTCTCTCTCTCTCTCTCTCTCTCTCTCTCTCTCTACTGAAGGACACATTGTTGGTCATGTGACCTTTAGAGCTTGCGTTAGTGGGCTCGCTCTCCCTCTCTCTCTCTACTGAAGGAAACAATGTTGGACATGTGACCCTTAGATCTTGCGTTACTGCTCTCTCTCTCTCTCTCTCTCTCTCTCTCTCTCTCTCTCTCTCTCTCTCTCTCTCTCTCTCTCTCTCAGAGAATGAAAAAATTTAACCAGTCGGTCCAGTAATTACATAATCTCATTCTTATTTCAAGCCTTCGTTCCTTTTCCAGCTCATAAAATGATCGCAATTTTTCATGATTCAGGCGGCTGACTCTTACCAACCACTTTAACGTCAGTCACACAATGAGTGTTTCCTTACGTCAGGTTTCTTTAATTTCGCATTTTCTTTCGATTTGTTAAGGTGAGCTTGAAAACTGACAAAAATCAATATATATCACTGGAACCTCTTATTTTTGGGTAGATCCAACTTTTAAATTCATTTATAGCACCAGAACTTTAATTAAGCACTGTAAGACAGCAAAAGAGAAACCTCTTTTATTGTATGTATGTGTATGTATGTATATATATATATATATATATATATATATATATATATATATATATATATATATATATATATATATATATATATATATATAGAGTGAGTGTGTGTGTCTTCTCTTTGAATATTTATCTTTATCTATCTATCTATCTATATGTATATATATATACATGGTATGTATATATATAGATGAGGCTGACACTCACATTCATTAATTAAATTCATAAGGAATGGTACTTGAAGAGACCCAATTAACGCCAAAGATCAAGAGTAAACAGGCAAAGTTGACCTCCCCTCGTCTGTGCCAGCTTCCCATATGAAGGGAACATTACTTTAAACATATACTGAACTAACGATTAGAATATATCGTTTATTACTTTTACAATACAAATCATGTTAGCAATATGATATGAGGAAGAGTAGGATGCAAAATTAAGGGGTCTCAGAAGTTACTTCATTACTAATGGTGAGCTTCCTGTTTATTTTGTAAGGCAAACAGTTGCGCAGATTATCTGGAAAAGGTTGGGGAAAGGGAATGGGGATTAATTGAATAGCGATTACTGTAGTCTTCTCATTTCATTTATTGAAAGAGGAGCCGGTCAATATCCAGGAGTATTTAACAACTTTTCTGTCGACTTCTTTTCCAAACAAGACTTTACGTACATTCTTTGAGGTGCAGCCTTTACTTGAAAAACAACCCCAAGAATCAAAATTCTCTCTCTCTCTCTCTCTCTCTCTCTCTCTCTCTCTCTCTCTCTCTCTCTCTCTCTCTCTCTCTCTCATTTGATCGCATTTTCTACTACATTTTTCGTTCATATCCCTTCCTCTGCACAGTAAATATATTGTTGGATTTGTGCATCTTTTGAGATATATATATATATATATATATATATATATATATATATATATATATATATATATATATATATATATATATATATATATATATGTATATACAAATATATGTATACAAAAAGAAATACAACTAAGTTAAAAACAGTGTTATGGGCTGCTTCTAATAAATTATCAACCCTACCACTTCTATTTCCCGGTGGGAACTATCGCCCGTAATGCGAAGCCTAACCAAATTTTCATCTTGATGACACGTCAACACGAACAGGCCCTCTAGAAACCATTATGTCTCCGTCCTGATCCCATCAAAATCCGAGAAGCTTCTCTCTCCAGTCTCTCTACTTGACTGGGGATCTCAGGAGGATCTTCACTCTGATTTTCCTCAGAGTGCACATAGATTGCATCGCGTATCTATGGAGGCTTCCATCAAGAGTATATACGTCAAATCAACCTGGAGCCTTCCAGCGCGTCTGGGGTGTCCCGAACCTATAAGAGCGTTTCTCTCGCTTTCTCTATTTCACATTTGATCTCTATGGACACCTCGAGTCAGAAAGAGAGAGAGAGAGAGAGAGAGAGAGAGAGAGAGAGAGAGAGAGAGAGAGACTGGCCATATAATCAAGCGTGTGATAACCCACAGCTTTGTCTAACAAGGTGTTCCCACACTCTTTCTCACCTCATTAGTGATTCTACTCCGGCAGTCGATTAAGGCGAATACCCTTTCCGGAATCACCTAATTTTGAAACCTACGGGCCCTTCAAAGACGCAATCTTTCTTCCCGAAGTATTTTTTAAGCCTTTACTTTTCTCTCAGGCTAGGGACAAAAGAGGTGTGTAATATTGCTAATTTCTCTCCCGGCCTCCTCCTCTCCCTCCTCCCCCCCCTCCTCCTCTTCTTTCCCTTCTGGTTATTTCTTCCAAAAAACCTTCTAGTCATTAACTTCATTACGCCCCTTTCTCTAAATTCCTTCATTCTCACTCATTTTCTTCCAAGTTTCTTCCCATGCGACCTCGTTACCATCATTGTTTTATTATCATTGCTCCGACTCTCTTCCTCATCGTTTTCCCTTCCCAGCGAATCTAATGAAAATTTATTATTCCATTATAGTGATCTACGCGGAAGACTCAGCTCACAAGAACCAAACAAATAGATGGAGTTCTTTTCGGGGAAACTTTCTGTTCCAACTTTCCCGAACTATTTGTGTGAATGTTAGTTTATCTATACTACGCAAAACATGAAAGGGGCATCAGATCATTTTGTAATCTTGGTGTGGACGTTGCCTAAAATAAAAATTAAAGATAATGAAATTGCTACCTGCATCTTTTACTCACAAGTACTTTTGTTGCGCATTCGCGAAATTTTTAGATTTTTTGTGTTTCGGGTTTACCAGCAATGACTGCCTTGAACCCTAAAGATAACCCACTTTTCGTCTCATAAGAATAAATCCTTATTGCAGTTATGCTCTGTCTTCTGTTACATTTGCTTACACGGGACTGAGGCCCATCATTTAGGTGTCAGTCCTGTCCAGTTTTGTGATTCATGACAATCACTCCCCATTCGCAACCAATGTCCACTGTTGAGTCAATTCCAGCCCTATCTGACCTTAAAATACTCAACCGCTACACATTCCATAAGAGAATCAGTCCTTACTTCATCCAATGTTTTCAGAAAATCATATGCCTTCCAACTCAGGCCTTACTCCATACCACTTACTCCATCTTGCATCTCATTATTCAGAGCCAATCTTCATTTCATCATTTGTCCCATGGCGATAAATTCCGCTCCACAGCAAAACTATACCCACCTTTTGTCCCAAGAGACTTTGTTGCAACTCCGTCATGTTACCTCATTGTTTAGAGCCAATCCCTACTGCATCATTTGTCCCAAGAAGATAAATTCCGCTCCAAATCAAAACCATACCCATCTATTGTCCCGAGAGACTTTGCTGCAGCTCGAACTCACACCTGAAACCACTGTCCCCAATGGGTCAGTCTTATCCAATGTCTGTCCCATGAACACTCGTTGGTAATTTTCTTACTAAGCACAACCGGAATCCCCTTTGCAGGAGTAGTTTCTTTCGTCGCACAGTAAATTAGATTTGGAGGGAGTGCGAAATACATGGAAGGATAACGGCAAAATAATGAATGAAATTATCTGTCTCAAGATACCTGCTTCGCGTAACAGTGAAGAGAGTAAATACGTTATGGAAGTATAATGACCTGCAAACAAAAATCTAATTCTCCTTCTCGCTTTAAACAATATCATCTACTGCTTGGGTACGCAGAGGTAGCCACCCCATATCCTGTATCTAAACTAGAAAAAGAGAGAGATGAGAAATATCCCGTACCTAAGCTAGAAAAAGAGAGAGAAGAGAAATATTAACTTGTACCTACGCTAAAAAAGAGTGAGAAGAGAAATATCCTGTACCTAAGCTAGAAAAAGAGAGAGAAGAGAAATATTAACTTGTATCTAAGCTAGAAAAAGATAGAAGAGAAATATCCTGTACCTAAGCTAGAAAAAGAGAGAGAAGAGAAATATTAACCTGCAAATAAGCTAGAAAAAGAGAGAGAAGAGAAATATTAACCTGTAAATAAGCTGGAAAAAGAGAGCAGAGAAATATGTCACCTTTTCACCAATAAATGCTAACACTACAGATGGTGGGGGATCTAAGAGAACAATGGGAGAGTCTTGGCCTCATTCACTCTTTCCCAAAGGTAGAGAACAATGAGAGTCTTGGCCTCATTCACTCTTTCCCAAAGGTAGAGAACAATGAGAGAGTCTTGGCCTCATTCACTCTTTCCCAAAGGTAGAGAACAATGAGAGAGTCTTGACCTCATTCACTCTTTCCCAAAGGTAGAGAACAATGAGAGTCTTGACCTCATTCACTCTTTCCCAAGGGTAGGGAACAATGAGAGAGTCTTGGCCTCATTCACTCCCTCCGAAAGATAGAGAACAATGAAAGAGTCTTGGCCTCAATCACTCTTTCCCTTCACTTTTTCCTAAAGGTAGGGAACAGTGAGAGTCTTGAGCTCATTCACTCTTTCCTAAAGGTAGGGAACAGTGAGAGAGTCTTGACCTCATTCACTCTTTCCCAAAGGGAGGGAACAATGAGACAGTCTTGACCTCATTCACTCTTTCCCAAAGGTAGGGAACAATGAGACAGTCTTGACCTCATCACTCTTTCCCAAAGGTAGGGAACAATGAGACAGTCTTGACCTCATTCACTCTTTCCCAAAGGTAGGGAACAATGAGACAGTCTTGACCTCATTCACTCTTTCCCAAAGGTAGGGAACAATGAGACAGTCTTGACCTCATTCACTCTTTCCCAAAGGTAGGGAACAATGAGACAGTCTTGACCTCATTCACTCTTTCCCAAAGGTAGGGAACAATGAGACAGTCTTGACCCTCATTACTCTTTCCCTAGGAACAATGAGACAGTCTTGACCTCTTTTGAGACAGTCTTGACCCATTCACTCTTTCCCAAAGGTAGGGAACAATGAGACAGTCTTGACCTCATTCACTCTTTCCCAAAGGTAGGGAACAATGAGAGAGTCTTGACCTCAACTCTTTCCCAAAGGTAGGGAACAATGAGAGAGTCTTGGCCTCATTCACTCTTTCCCAAAGGAACAAGGGTGGAACAGTCTTGAACAATGAACAAGAGTCTTGGCCTCATTCACTCTTCCGAAAGGTAGAGAACAATGAAAGAGTCTTGGCCTCTTTCACTCTTTCCTAAAAAGGAACAATGAGAGTCTTGACCTCAACTCTTCCAGAACATTGAGAGTCTTGACCTCATTCCTCATTCACTCTTTCAAAGGTAGAGAACAATGAGACAGTCTTGACCTCATTCACTCTTTCCCAAAGGTAGAGAACAGTGAGAGAGTCTTGACCTCATTCACTCTTTCCCAAAGGTAGGGAACAATGAGACAAATTCACTCTTTCCCAATGAGACAGTCTTGACAGTCTTGACCTCATTCACTCTTTCCCCAAAGGTAGGGAACAATGAGACAGTCTTGACCTCATTCACTCTTTCCCAAAGGGGAACAATGAGACAGTCTTGTCTTGACAAAGGTAGGGAACAATCAGTCTTGGCCTCATTCACTCTTTCCCAAAGGTAGAGAACAAGAGAACAATGAGAACAAGAGTCTTGGCAAGGTAGGGAACAATGAGAGTCTTGACCTCATTCACTCTTTCCCAAAGGTAGAGAACAATGAGAGAGTCTTGGCCTCATTCTCTTTCCCAAAGGTCAGTCTTCCCAAAGGTAGAGAACAATGAGAGAGTCTTGGCCTCATTCACTCCTTCCCAAAGGTAGAGAACAATGAGAGAGTCTTGGCCTCATTCACTCTTTCCCAAAGGTAGGGAACAATGAGACAGTCTTGACCTCTTCACTCTTTCCCAAAAAGATAAGGAACAATGAGAGAGTCTTGACCTCATTTTTCACTCTTTCCCAAAGGTAGGGAACAATGAGACAGTCTTGACCTCATTCACTCTTTCCCAAAGGTAGGGAACAATGAGACAGTCTTGACCTTTTCACTCTTTCCCAAAGGTAGGGAACAATGAGACAGTCTTGACCTCTTCACTCTTTCCCAAAGGTAGGGAACAATGAGACAGTCTTGACCTCATTCACTCTTTCCCAAAGGTAGGGAACAATGAGACAGTCTTGACCTCATTCACTCTTTCCCAAAGGTAGAGAACAATGAGAGAGTCTTGGCCTCATTCACTCTTCCGAAAGGTAGAGAACAATGAAAGAGTCTTGGCCTCATTCACTCTTTCCCTTCACTCTTTCCTAAAGGTAGGGAACAATGAGAGTCTTGACCTCATTCACTCTTTCCTTAAGGTAGAGAACAGTGAGAGAGTCTTGACCTCATTCACTCTTTCCCAAAGGTAGGGAACAATGAGACAGTCTTGACCTCATTCACTCTTTCCCAAAGGTAGGGAACAATGAGACAGTCTTGACCTCATTCACTCTTTCCCAAAGGTAGGGAACAATGAGACAGTCTTGACCTCATTCACTCTTTCCCAAAGGTAGAGAACAATGAGAGAGTCTTGGCCTCATTCACTCTTTCCCAAAGGTAGAGAACAATGAGAGAGTCTTGGCCTCATTCACTCTTTCCCAAAGGTAGAGAACAATGAGAGAGTCTTGGCCTCATTCACTCCTCCCCAAAGGTAGAGAACAATGAGAGAGTCTTGGCCTCATTCACTCTTTCCCAAAGGTAGGGAACAATGAGAGAGTCTTGGCCTCATTCACTCTTCCCCAAAGGTAGGGAACAATGAGAGAGTCTTGGCCTCATTCACTCTTTCCCAAAGGTAGAGAACAATGAGAGAGTCTTGGCCTCATTCACTCCTTCCCAAAAGTAGGGAACAATGAGGGTCTTGACCTCATTCACTCTTTCCTAAAGGTAGTGATGAAGCTGGTTCATGCATAGCCTGCATCAGGTTGGCCTCTCTTACATTCGCTATTTGAGATTAGCTTCATCCTTACATTCAAAACCTCTAAACAAATAATTTTGTACGTCACTATCGCCCCACTCCTCCTACTACAACGAATTATGTATTGTGTATTATCTATCCTATTCCATTTTCTTATCATAACCGGAGTACTTAAGCTTCCTATTATGTATCTTTAGTGATGCAAACCTTGCTGTCGAATCTTATTCCGACGTGTCATCCCATTTATCCTTGTTCACTCCACATTGATAAGAACAGAAAATATTATCATGAGCCTCAAGTTAAATTCATTAATTCTCCGTAAACATACAGAAAAGCGAGCCCCATAAACATTCCATTTTTATGTTATTCATTCCTTTCTATAATCATTCTTATTCAGCTCTGATCAGCGTAAATCATGCACAAAGCTTTAAATCACTCCTAAATGCATATTTATCAATTACATAAATATTTCCTTACTCTTATGAATCATCATACTATCATTTGTAAATGTCTCTAATTCTATCATAACCTCTTACCTTAATTCAAAAACATGCACTTCAATCTTATGTTCTTCCTCTAACTTCTCCCCATAATTCACCCAATGAGAATATGAAACATCCACCAGACTTGTCAATCTTACGTCAACATTCCTCACCAAAGCTTCACGTTCATCAGACAAAAAAAAAAAAAAAAAAAAATCGCTCCGAACAACCTACCAAGTTCAACAGATGACAAATCACAACACCATAAATAAATAAATGTTATTCTTGTACTTTTCCTAGTCTAAAGAGCACAATGCCACTCCATAATTCTAATTTATCGACTTCAGCAATCAGTTTCATGTCAAAATTAAAGATGGCACATAAAACTTGCATGACTCAGCTCCATCGCCTGCTTTAAACAGCCTTCAAATTCTCCTCTGCTGGTGCAAAAACTACACTCTTAAAATGGACTTCCCTTTCCTGTAACTTATTTAATCTCCGAGCTAACTGCTCATTATCCGTTGTTTCTGCCTTCGCGTCTCAACAGAAATTCTTTATTACACGCATTCTCCCCAAACATTTCATTAACTCTCACTTTATCCTTCGTCGTTTCCTCATGATTTTGTTTGTCAACCTCATCTTATCCCTTGTTAATACAGTTCAGTTAATATACATCTTTTTCCTTTCACCCATTTTTCATTTTCCCTGCAACAGAATCTGTAGCTTTTACCTCTCTTCCTCCGAATCTATATCGTAAACACGCACACGCACGGACACAGATGTACATACTGTAAAATTATATGTATATGTATATATATATATATATATATATATATATATATATATATATATATATATATATATATATATATATATATATATATATATATATATATATATATATATATATATATATATATATATATGTATACATATATACATATACTTATTTACATATATATATATATATATATATATATATATATATATATAAAAATATACATATGTGTATTTATATATATGAACACATACATATACATATATATGTATGTGTGTGAACATACATGTAAATATATGCATATATATAAATACATGCGTGCCTGCATATATATATATATATATATATATATATATATATATATATATATATATATATATATATATATATATATATATAATATATATAGTATAATGTATATATATATATTCATATATTAAAATTTCTAGCTAAAAATTTCGTTTAACATCTAGTCACTGTACCTCAGGAATTCATGATTAACTTAATCCAAGGGGAATTATAAGTGATAAGTTCTTCAACACCCGTGGGATTCGAACTGATTACGGCTCGATGGTTATAGTCACTGTACTTTCGCTGTTTCCCAACCAAACGGCAGTTCGAATCCCCCTGGTGATGAAGCACTTAAATTTCATAATTTGTTATTATTCCCAAGGTATAGGGAATCGGATATTAAACGAAGTGTGTGGCCTGTTATTTGAGCATACAAAATGTCCACGTGAATGTCACACAAATTCAAGAATATATATATATATATATATATATATATATATATATATATATATATATATATATATATATATATATATATATATATATATATATATATATATATAATATATATATGTTTCTGCTTTCCCTAAACCATTACTATTTTTCGAAAACTTTCATTCAGATAATCAACAAGGAACATAACTTTATCAAAATCTCTATATATATACTGTATATATATATATATATATATATATATATATATATATATATATATATATATAAAATATATAGAGAGATAAAGAGAGAGAGAGAGAGAGAGAGAGAGAGAGAGAGAGAGAGAGAGAGAGAGAGAGAGAGAGAGAGAGAGAGAGAGTTTTCCTTAATATCTAAAAAAAAATATCACGACAGGTAGTATATATACATACACACAGTATATATATATATATATATATATATATATATATATATATATATATATATATATATTTATATATATATATTTATATATGTGTGTCTTTGATTAATTTGCGATCCTTGGTGATTACCTGAATGATAGTCTTCGACAAATAATATTGGTTTATGGAAAGAGTAGCACCAATCAACTAAGCCCATGATAGCAGTCAATTAGAAAACAGAATAGTTAATTGTTCAAAAGAACAAAAATGCGTTCAAAGACATCCATCATCAAGAGAATAGATCTCCAACATAGATTTTTAAAACGAGACTGTATTTCAATAATTTTTACGAAACCAATAATTAAAAAAAAATTCGAAAACACAGCACTGTTGACAACAAACACCAGAAGCTAAAACACTGAAGAACTGCTCTGAACTAAAAACAGCGCTGTTCAAGAAACCGTGCAACAGCAAATGCCAAAATCAAATTCAGGATTAACGTTCTTTAGAAAACGGAAAAAAGAAACCTACAAAAATCACCACCGAGAAAACAGTTTCGAAAACTCCAAGCCAGTGAATTGGTGGGGGGGGGGGTCAATTACACACAGCAAAACAATTATATTTGACAGAAGTTGTGTAACAAATGCGTTTCCACAGAGACACAGTTAAAGCTTGCCGTAATGCTAGATTTAAAAGCGGAAGTCGTTAGGGCATAAATACGAGCAATAACAGTTAAAAGCAAACAATGTATAACAACAGTGTGGACAGGAAATCTTTTGCTGCAGAGGGCTGCCATTGAATTTAAGGGAAGCAAGAACGTGCGTTGTGGTAAACAACAGCTGCAACAACAAATGAAGCATACCAGTAAACAGAGAAACAAAAGCAATGCACTAAAATAAACGGCAGAATCGATGTAACAGTAGGCAATAAACATCTCTTCCTGCTGCGAGGTTTAGTGGTAGGACGACCAAGTTACAAATTGGAACATGAACAAATAGGAGAAACACGAAAAGTGTAGATGTGAAATATACGAAAATGCGATAAACACTATACAGCAAGTACATTAAAAAGAATAATGGAAAAATAAATAATATACTCAAGACGATAAAAAATTTACGATACTTGTAAGACACTTCTAATTTCTAATAACGTGGGTAGAGGTCACACTGAAATATTAGGAAAGGAAAAGTTCTTCAAGTTTTAGATGAATTACCTTTTGCGTTGTTTCAATGCTGAGAAAGATTTTTTGATACAATTACTGATGCACCTGTGCAATCTATGGTCTAAATTGTGTATTATTACAAGACTCTATGTCCTCTCAAGTCATCAGCAATGGATTAGGCACCTACTGGTTAATCAACTTAGGTATATTAAAGTTTGAACAGAGAAGGGTATCGGACTAGTGGACACAGACAGACAGACAGAAAGATACTCACACTCACTTACACACATACACACACAAACACACACACACACATAAATATACATATATATATATATATATATATATATATATATATATATATATATATATATATATATATATATATATATATACATATGTATGAAAAGGAAAAGATTGGATAAACATTGCATTCCGTGAATTTCCAGTATTCACAACAGAAGTCTGGGTTCCTTGTGAATAAAGTGTATGAATTTTGCTTCTATGGGATGTCCTGAAGGTACTTCATTGAAAAAAATTTTCGGAAATGCGCTCCACTAATGTCGGAAGTCTTCCTCAGTTCTTAATGTTCTTAGTGGAAGAAGAAGGGGCTGCGTATTAGTAAGTCCAGGATAATCCTTTGCTTTTATTGGCCGATAGCGAACTACTTTTGGCCTTTGGCGGAGAAGAGTCGATCTCTCGTTGCCGGAAGAATTTGGGTAAAAGTGTTTTAGACGTACACAGAAGAAAGGGGCTAAAATAATGTGAAGGTGGTTATGTGGATGCTGAGCGAAATTAAGGAAGTGCGCACGGTTAGTGACTGGACAGGTGACCGCGGAATAACGCCAGAATGCGTCAGGATATTATATCTTCCTCCCAAAATTTCTAGAAACTAAAGACACACATATATGTATATATATACATGTTACATATATATATATATATATATATATATATATATATATATATATATATATATATACATATATATATATATATATACATATATTATATATATATATATATATATATATATATATATATTATATATATATATATATATATATATATATATATATATATATATATATATATATATATATATATATATATATATATATATATATATATATATATATAGGCTACTATAAATAGATAGATAGATATGCAATATGCATAAAGATAATATTTACTGGGTAAATACTCATTTAAAGTAAAATTAACATTATAAATAAAATGTTACCAGAATCTATAAACTTATAAAATTGACCATAAAATAAGGAACTTAGTTTAGACATCCGCTATATTTTTTAAATAACCAAAACTTAATAAAAAAAACTAAATCTAAAATTAAAAACGTAAAATTCAAAAGAATTTCGTTTATCTTTCCTGTATTGCTCTGCAACTAACGGTGCGCTTACAAGATTATCGAGAAACACACACACACACATACACTCACGAACACAAACAACAAACTACAAAGGTAAAACGATTTCTTTCTAGGAAGTAACACGGAGAGAGAGAGAGAGAGAGAGAGAGAGAGAGAGAGAGAGAGAGAGAGAGAGAGAGAGAGAGAAGAGAAGCTGGCATCGATGCTACGAAAAAGGTCGAAACTAGGAGGAGAGAGCTGAAAGCCCTTTCATCTGTCATGTTACAATATCGCTAAGTAATCTACGGGGACACACGCCATCGTCCCGCATGTCTCCAGCTATTAGCGATGCCTTTGCAAGAAGAAGAACAAGAAGAGGAAGTAACAGCAGACCAAGGAGAGAGAGAGAGAGAGAGAGAGAGAGAGAGAGAGAGAGAGAGAGAGAGAGAGAGAGAGAGAGCTGGAAATCATTGGTATACATGATCATCCGTGAGGCCAACTAATTTACTCTCACTTATGGCTTCTCTATCTTCCAGAAAACGTCTGAAGAATAACTAAAAAGTTTTTTCGTTATTTTACGTTTTCTCCACTTTCACTGACATTTTACTTTCGCACCTAGGATTATCAATTAATAAATAATCATGGTGCTGTGCCATTTAAGACGGCCGTGCCAGGTTATTTTTCCTTAAAGGAGTCTAGTGTATACATGATACATACATACATACATACATATATACACACACACACACACACCCACACACACATATATATATAGAAACATACACACACATATACTGTATATATATGTATATATATCACAAAATAAGCAAACAAATCCACTACTCGTGTTAGGGTTCAATAAGACGGGATGGTTTAGATTCCAGAATCGGTAATTTACAAAGTACAAGCTTTCGAAGACATATAGTCTTCTTTATCATATAAAGAATCTACTTAATAGTGTAAAATTAAGGAGAAATAAAGGCAAAATATAAGCATATGCATAGAACAAAAGGCAAAAAGAAAAGCCTTTACTGAGGGAACTACTCTATGCCTTTTCTCAAAGTACATAAGAGCAGGGTTTATAACAGGTAAATTTCTATCTCAGAAGATGTGGGGTTTGTTAGGTTCAATCAAAGGACCGAGCATCAGGAGTTTTAATCTGTACTGAATTAAGATCCAAAAAAGACATGGTCAAACTCATGTGGTTTCCATGATCCTTAGGATAACTTCATTTTGTTTGCGTACTTAATTAAAGCAGCTTCAAGTACCTGATTTTTTAAACTTAACTGCCATAAACAATTTGTGATGCGATCATAACTTGTACTGAGATCGGTACTTGTTAGTGATTGAAAGCGTCTTTGCATATTTTTCCGAATACCTATTACTCTAGTTTTATCTCTTTACATAGATGTTTTACGGCTACGGTGACAATACTTTAAGTTCCCTTTTGATTAAAAATTGTCCTTCTTCTAAGGCTGGTGTGTATATAGGATTACTTGTATTTGCTGTGATAAATTCTATGTGAGACAGTGGAAAAGCAGTGGACGTCCGCTTACAACGACAGGTTAGAAATATGTCAAATACTGTTTTTTCCTATTAAATTATTATCACACTATAGAATGGAAGGACACCAAAGACGCTGTATTTTTTAGTGACACGGGTAAGCGTAATCGAATGTAATTAAGATTATTAGCAATAATATTTTAAAATTAAGTAGAATCTTTAGTCGAAGGAGTTGCTGGTGTTGTTGGACAGTCAGCCACTCAGTACTACTGACTGTGTATGCGTGTGTGTTTCTGTCTGTTTTTTTTTTTTTTTTGTTAAGTAAGTGCAGTGTGAGGTGACACTGTTTCCTACAAATGTGTGTTAACACGAAAACCCCTGGTACAAATTCTCTTTCAATTTTTTCTTTCTATAACGTTGACGATATCTATCTATCTATCTGTCTATATAAATATATATATATATATATATATATATACATATATATATATATATATATACACACATATATATTATATATATATATATATATATATATATATATATATATATATATATATATATATATATATATATATATATGTGTGTGTGTGTGTATATGTATCTATATGTATATCGTCAAACTGACGACATACTTACAGTGCATATATACACATGTATATATATATATATATATATATATATATATATATATATATATATCCAGTTATATATAAGGTTACTAAAAAGGAATTCATTCAAACTGGACAGATCTATACCATCCAGTTTGAATGAGGTCCTTTAGTAATTCTACATAATGCACAGAACATGTGATAAAGTTATATATATATATATATATATATATATATATATATATATATATATATATATATATATATATATATATATTGTACCGCACATCAGTGGTAAATCATGGATTCCTGTTTGCCAGGTCTGTGTTCCCATTCCAGCCTGCCGTACACTAGTTTACACAGCTGTGAACGGGTACCAGAGTTAGCTGAGGACAAATGTCACGGCACTGGGCGAACATCATCATCCAGTAAGACTTACTGAGAACCGAAAGCTCTACCATTCTTGCGCCACCCACTAAAAAAAAAATAATTACTGAAATAGGCCAACTAGTGACCACAAAGTCCAAAGTTGTTAACAACTTGAGAAAATGACTGGTCATCAAGAATTCTTTTTACCATTATTATTATTATTATTATTATTATTATTATTATTATTATTATTATTATTATTTGGGAAAATACCCAATTAAACAGTAATATAGATACTCACGTCGTGCGGTGTTTAATTTAACTTATATCATCATTTCTACCGCCAGTAAATTAATACTGGAACCCCTAAGATTAATGCCTGCTTACTAAAAAGTCTTTACTTATCACTAGACAGAAACTTTAAGCGAGAATGGGTTCATGTCTATCTGTCTGTCCGTCTGTCCAGAATTCTGTTGAGTTATTTTCTCTAATTTTCCAAGTAATTTAATCTTTTAAACCTTATCTTGGTTTTATCTGCCTGTGTGTTAAAAGGATTACTGAAGCAATTAGAGACAATTTACGTTAAATTTGGTCACAGGTCAATGTTGAATTCATTGGACCTATTTCACTTCGGTATGTTACTACCATTTTGGCTCTGTTACCGGTTACTTGGAATACTTAAGGGAAAGAAAAACTTTTCCAAAGTTCTTGTCAATTGTATTAAATTTAATTGATAGGAGCTTATACCTAACATATATATACAAAATACACACACAAAGACATAAACACATACACACACACATATATATATACATATAACTATATATATATGTATGTATATATATATATATATATATATATATATATATATATATATATATATATATATATATATATATATATATATATACATATACTCACACACACCTTGCCTGCCAGTACTGGAATATGCGTAAGGGCACACAAAGCGGCTCCCAAAACAAGCATAAAAATATTGGTTGCATTTCCCATTATGAGAATAATAAATTAAAATGGAATCATTCCAACATAACATTCGAACGAATTTATCTATTGCTGTCATGTGGGTTCCGGAATTACATGGGAGACCCCGATTCCATTTTGGAGTAATTTGGTTTTAAAGAGATACGAATATGCCGTCCCAAACAACATTTCCCAAATATAAACAAAAATACACATCGCATATCCGCGGTCGAAGCTTAAAATAGACAATAAAGGCTTCCATTGCAATGAAAGACGAGATTTTAATTGGGGCCTTTTGCCTTCGCTTGTCGTTTGCCGGAATTTGCTTGCCAAATTGAATTCTTATGCGAATATAAATAAGCTTTTAATGACAGACGTTTTGACGGATAAGCTCGTTTCAAGGTCTCTCTCTCTCTCTCTCTCTCTCTCTCTCTCTCTCTCTCTCTCTCTCTAACATATATATATATATATATATATATATATATATATATATATATATATATATATATATATATATATATATATAATATATATATATATGAAGGCACTAGTACGTTCACTAATCTACCTAACTGCCTGGATAGCTTGTGTCTAAGTGACCGCTGCTATCTATATCCAAGACCGATGGCTCATACTTATGTGACTATCACGAAAGAACGCACGAGATATGGACATTTTGAAGGCTTCAGTTTAAAAGGACAACTCACACTAACAAACAAAACAAAATATATATATATATATATATATATATATATATATATATATATATATATATATATATACATATATACTGTATATCTACATATATATATATATATACATATATATATATATATATATATATATATATATATATATATATATATATATATATATATACTGTATATATATATGTATATATATATAGGGCAGCATTATTGCAATATTACTCTTTCCGAGAGGCTTTTTCCATTATCATGTGCTAAACAATTTCGCAATGAGATAAAGACAAAATTCAAAGGTATGTTTATAATTTCCTGGTTATACAACAGTTCCCGAGCTAAGATTTCAAGACAAGGCATGTTATTCAACACAATTAGATGAGACAGAGATAACCTTTCCAATTCCATTAGATATTTACATTTACTGTAGTGAATAAAAGTACAAACCAGAAGCCCGTTATTTCTGAAAAAATGTCCTCTCTAACCAGTCTGTATATGGTACTTTACAAATGAATAATATTAAAACATTGCATCATTTTGCGTAAAATGTCAAGCAGAGTTCGTTGATCTTTACAAACCCTGATTCAATCTGGCCGTATTGCATCGATGGATAAAGAAATCGAATTTACGAATGACCCTGCAGCAGAAACAATGGAAAAGACATTTCACTGAACATGAAATTCCGATGCCACCCCTCCCTCCCAACCCTCCCCGAGGACGCTCTCAGACATCTACTCATATCGTGGCCTGGATGAATATAAAACCTATTTAACCTCACTGAGGTACCTCATATTGGCATATTGACGGTGTCGCGATGGGGTCCTCTTGTGTGTCTTATATCGCCAAAGGCATATGGGAATCTTTGAAGAAACGGGTCTCCATCTATATCGACGATGGCCGTGGTGATATGACTCAAGTTGAAAGTTTTCAAAATATTTTTTTCATGCTTCTCACATGAAAACAGGCGTAATAGGTGTTTTCCATTACTGACGTACTGTAGACGTCACTGGCCCAACGCTCGAACAAAGCAATGATACCATGAAACCCTCATATTTTGGACGTGCAATGAACGCAAGAGGTGAATGCTATCTTTGCTTGAGGAATTTAATCGCAGCTTGTATCAAGATGCACTTTACCTACTGCATTATTTGACGAGATACAATAAACAACGCAAACCCGAACATGTTCATTAAGCTTTAAAAAAAAAAAAAAAAAAAAAAAAAAATGGTTTCGATGACTACACTACCGAGAAGGGAATGAAAGTGATAAGATTTGTGAATAAGTGAGGAATGCAAATAAAAATATGCGAATGAAACTTGCTTCTATGCCAACAACACTTTTATCACGCCTAAAGTCAGAAAGAAGTAAAAAGTGTGAGAAGCATTTTAAAAATAGCAGTGAAAATTATACAATAACCGAACAATAAACTTTGTCGTTTGTTAGTAGCCAGCCAAGAAAGTATTCTATTCAAAAAAAGAGAAAACAACGTAACCACATAACTAAACGCTGTGGATAGCAGAGTCATAGTCGCTCCGAATACTTCATTTGTAAGAAAGACCTTCGCACCTCACAAAATGACATTGGATTAACCAAGACAACCATGAAAAGGAGGATATCATAGATCTCAGGGCGCAATATTAATTAATTCCACCAAAAGTCTACAATAAAATGCGGCCGCCACCTCCAGAGTTAATGGACAAAACCGGAATAATATACATAACGAATGATCACATTTCCTCGGGGGGAAATGAGACAATAATTATACGCTGCTCTTCTGTTACGGCTTCCACCGGCCCCTTTTAAAGAGCTGTTTTTTTTTAATTTTTCTAAAATACAAAGACTTTGTACTTCAGCCAATAAAAGCTCTTAAAAATGGCCGGCAGAGGTCGGAAAAGTAGAACAACGTATATTTATTGTCTCACACCAGTGGATTAAAATATGACACTTTTTCTTCGTGAAACTAGAGATTATACCTTCATAACAATAAACTACAAAAGCTTCAGTAAGGATGACAAATCAATTGTTAATCTTAGAATAATTTTTAATTTCTCGTTGTCTCAAGCTAATCCTTTGCTTTTTTTTTTTGGCTAAGGATACGACCAAACCTTAAAATAAAACGCTATTAAACTAGGTCAGTCTGATCTCGGATCAGAGGGAGGAATATGTGAAAAGCATATTTCTCATAGCTTTGTCATAAAATACGAGGGAGAGCTGGGACTGGAACAATATCAGCCTAATCGAACGACCAATAACAGCTTTGCTCACACTTTTTTCTTCCAAAGTTGCTGAAAACACCAGATACGTGCTCCAACGAAATATAGCTATAAACGACAGTGTTGTTTGCATACTGGAAAAGAATACAATCAAGATCATTCAACTCAGACCTTTCACTAATATATATATATATATATATATATATATATATATATATATATATATATATATATATATATATATATATATATATATATATATATATATATATATATATATATATATATATATATATATATATATATATATATATATATATATATATTATATATATATAAACTGTATATATATATATATATATATATATATATATATATATATATATATATATATATATATATAATACTTGTGCGCTTGCAACAACACCCAGGTTAATGGAAGCTAATCATAAGCTCCTCACCATCTGTTGATGCACAACATACACAGTGGCATGAATGCTATTACTGAAATTAGCAACCATTCGTAAGAACAGCAAGCAGAGTCTCGGCAGTTGACTCCGCAAGATGGGATTACCCATCACTTAGACGAATTTCTTTGCAGATGGCCCACGACCCTTTACTAGCCAACTGTCTACTTTGGTTTATGGCGCAATAGATTTCCAAGTGACTGGCTGAATGGTACTTCCTTGGGAGTACTGCTACTTACGCATAAGAAATCCTTCATTGATCAAAGACTATCTACAGATAAAGAGACTCATTTTAGCAGCATGACGCCGCTGATACTATGAAGGCTTCCTGCACCGGTGATGATCCAGAGAGACAGAGAGAGAGAAAGAGAGATGATAAGACTTCATTTAGTCACGGTTATGTTTTACATTATATTTTGTTTCTTTACGAGATTGTAAAGGTCAGATAGAATATAAATGCTATATAGTACTGACTAATCTACTCAAATATATATTGGAAAAAATAACAATGAATACTCAATTTTGATTCATACTCGATGGTACATTAGGTATGCCATATTTTATAATATTTTTACGATCGTGAAGAGGTCAAACACTACAGATACAGAGCCTCGTGGTAGCCGGATGAAGCCACTGATACTATGCAGGCTTCCGGCACTGGTAACATCCAGAGAGAGAGAGAGAGAGAGAGAGAGAGAGAGAGAGAGAGAGAGAGAGAGAGAAATGATAAGAATTCAAGATTTATTTAGTAATGGTTATCTTTTACATTTATTTTTTATATCTTTGTGACCTTGTGAAGGTCCGATCGAAAATGAATACTATATAATACTGACTCCTCTACTTCAATATACATTGGAAAACAATAAATATAATTACACAATTATAACTGATACTCGACGGTAAATTATATATGGCATAATTCATAAAATTTTTACGATCGTGAGTAGGTCAGGTTACAGACAAATTCCATTAAAATTGAATCCATATCCGTAATCGGCGGCCTATATAGAATGTGCATTACTTTGAATGTGTCTTTTTTGAGTAATAATGCATGGAATACTTCGTCATGAGATGGGACCCGATTACATATAATGGTAAGAATTTGTTTTTATATATATATAAATATACAGGAAGACCACCAGCAAGCAACACAAATTCCCACACGTAAATGAAAAACTTACATGAATAATAAGTATCCTTGTTAAAGTAAATAAATTCTCAGGAGTTTAAGAAACATTAATTTCATACGTAAATTTATTTTTTGCACAAAATGAATTGCTTTGTGATGACATAACCCATTTGTAAACAAACTAAAATATTGCGTAAAATTTAGATGATGCACAAAATCACAAAATAAATAAAGAGGAAAAACGTGTACAGTATAACTGCTAAATCGTACAAAGGATGCTAAAACAAGCAAACTCTCAACGCGCAAAAAAAATATTTGAAACCAAATTATCATACACATGACGCAGTATCTCAAATGGCTATCATACAACTTTGTTCAAAAATGAGCAAAATAACGCGGAAAAGATTTTAAACGTACTGCTCTTCTGAATAGATTTTATGTAAAGCACAGGGTAATATTTACACAGTTCTGGCCCGCTGCACTTGTTACCGAAAGGGATTCGCTTTATTCAGGACAGTTGACTCTGAAATACTCATTCCGTTTATAATGTCAAAACACAATTCATTATTTATAATGCCAAAATGCATGTTATTGTTAGAACTCCGTCCTCTTTGAAGTTCGCGCATAATGAAATGAGGAAAGTTTACACAGCTTACTTTATTCTCTTAGGTATTTATGTCTACTGCAACCTGCTCTAAAGAAAGAAAAAATCTTGTTCGGAACAACAAATATATATTGCACGGAAAAGTAAAGATATTAGTGAAGTTCTGTGTCACACCTTCTAAAGCTGAGAAGTGAAACGTGATTTTTCCTTTACAACATTTGGTGTACAGTATTTCGTACCATTGTTCACAGTGAGCTCAAAGCCTATGAAAAACAACAGGTGTATATATATATATATATGTACATATATACATATATATATATACAGTATATGTATATATATATATATATATATATATATATATATATATATATATATATATATATATATATATATATATATACTGTACAGTATATAAGTGAATGTGTGTATAATTGTTTGTCCACTATAGAAACCGAACCACATGACAGACCCAGACAAAATTTTGCACACGGCCTCTATGTCACCCCAGGTAGGTTTATAACTCAAATCAAATCCCTACCCCGTGATAGATATACAAACACAGACAAAACAGAAAATTTCGTTTTTGGTCCACCTTTTGTCCAGTAACGTTCTGAGAGTCACGAGTAGCTTGGGTGGAAAGCTCCAAGTTTTCTGGTGACGTCATTAAACTCCTCCCACCGCAAACCTTCAGACTGTGGTAGCACAACAAATGCGAATTTCCTCATTAATTCGTCAGTTTCTTCTTCGTTTTTACCTTCGGAATTTGCTACAGCGACTGCTTCGTGAGGTTACGGTGACGTATTTCGTTACAAAGCCGGTTTAAATGAGGTCCAGAATAATCGAAATATCATGCTTGAACACTCCAGCGGTTGGCAGTTGGAATTAATTATCGTGCGAATTGGCAAAGCACTTCAGTGCATACGGGGGATGAGTTTTTTCACGTTGCTTGGTACTGATTGCCTAGAAGATAATGACTGAAAATTCTAGATTAAGACTACAAGAATGTAGATCATTACATGTGGAAATCTTTTCCGAAAGTCACTTGCAGGATTTATGTGTATGGAGGCTAAATGTATACGATGCAAATAGGGGTTAAATTAATAAATGGCAACTACTGCACTTCGTTTGTCGAAGTGCTCACAGCTTACACAACACGACAATTCCTACCTTTTGCTGTTGTAATCATACAAAATAAGGAACAGCGTTCCCGTCATTTAAGTAAATAAAATTATTGTTTATGGTAATATATTGGAATGATATTTATTCAAAACAATAAATAACAGGTTGTCTAAAATTCCTCCAAGGGAAAGATTTTGTTTGATTCATGATTACGTTATTACAAGGGTACGAATTGACCGAGTTTATAGATGCCGTACGGACGTGCATAGTGGTAATTTTTTTCTAATGATCCGTGTTACTTTATACTTCATAATACGTTAAGGAATTTAATGTCATTGTAAAGACAATGAGCTGTAATGTTAAAAACGACCCTAAAACCAATATAAAGAATACGTATCACGAATGGAATTTAGCCCTAAAGGAAAGTGCTTTGCCACTTTTTTCTTAATATGAACCTGTTGCAGCAATTCACTTAATAACAGCATAGAAGTAAAAAAAGGCGTTGCAGAGCATAGACTAAATATTTCTTATTAAAAAAAGACGTCTATTCTCATACAATATTAATGAATGACTTTAAATTAGAACTGAGGGGTTGGTTCAGTTTTTTATGAATTGGACAGTGAAGTAACACATATCATAAAAAGACATCATTGGCCAAGGCCTATACCAAATGTATTACATGGAAATATTGTTTTAAATTTGAAGGGTCTAACTGTGAAATGAATAATGTCTATACATAATTTATTCATATTCTGATCAGAGCATTTGAGATACTTCCCAGATGAAATACAGCGGCAAACTGTCACGAAATTGATGCTAAGAGAGAGAGAGAGAGAGAGAGAGAGAGAGAGAGAGAGTTTATAAGTTGTTATCCAGTTTTCCCGGGCAGTGCCAGGTTGGTCAGCTAATATATATATATATATATATATATATATATATATATATATATATATATATATATATATATATATATATAAATATATAAATGTTAACAAAGGGGAACTTATACAGGGAGGCTCCCTGTTTAAGTTCATGTCATGTAGGTTGTTTCATGAGAGTGTACGGTCATTATGAATAATAATAAACTCATTAACAGAAATTGTACAGTAGCTTTAAGCTCGAGGGCGTCAACCGATGTGGAATATCAAGGAAAAAGAGGGAAAATAAGGTTGAATTATTTTCCTTTGATTCCTACAACTCTCACCCTCCAGGAGGCGGCTCTTTCGCTTCCTTCAGGGTAAGTCACACGTATTTTCTTTTTTCGCATGACTTGCATGAGCCCAACGTAGACATTCGATGTAATCAATACCCGGTTCGTAAATTTTTACCTAATAATTACGCCATTGGTAATTCTAAGTATTAGCTCCGCGCCTGTTTTTACCTTGGAAACTGTTTTTTCTACACTTTTAGGGCTTCTGATACTGACGATGGGTTTGTTTGTTGTCGGCCAAATGGAATATCCCTTCGCCGTGTTTAGTACTGGCCCGGGGGGGGGGGGTGCTACCCATACGTTAACAAGTTATTGCACTTGCCGGACGGGATATGAACCATTCGAAACATACGTACCAGTGCTCTGTCTTCTGAAGATCGCGTATGGAAACCCCTTGTTGGACGGACTTCAGGGGTTAATTACAGCTTAATCACATTCATCCGACAAAAATTGAAGGTAAATCCATAATTAGCAACCAAAAAACTGTGGATAAAGTCAAGTTAGAAGGTAGTCGCCGCCGCGGAGTTACTACTTAGTTCTACCACTTCATTAACACGTCACATCAAGAAGTCACAGAAGGCAAGAGAGCAAAAATTTAATCGCTTATAATATAAAGTCAGTGAGAACAATAAGTCACTGAGGTAACAAGCTCGGGCGTGTATCCGAGTAAGTTAGATATGCAAATGACCTCATTACCATTTGATTATATCATCCCAAAGTAATTTCGTTAACAGGGGTTGTACACTGAATTTAGCATCCCAACAGCTGCAGATACAGATACTGTTTACGATTTAGTATTCCCAGTAAAAAAAAGTGGTAGACATTTTTTAAAAATTAACAATGCATGCTGAAAACTACTATTATTTAGTCACATAATTTAGAGTTCATTAAGGTCTTATAGATCCCTCCTCAGCAACCAAAGATGCAACAAATAGCTTGCTAAATGTTTAAGTGGTCTCACACGACATTTTGACGTCTACTTGAATTTACGTTGTCGAGTTTCTGGGAGGTTTAAACGGCCGCACGTGGTCCATTTAATTCTGGTCTCTTCTCGTGGTCTTACTGCCATTATATATGTATATATATGTGTGTGTGTGCATTTATACACATACAAACACACACACATATATATGTAAATATATATGTGTGTGTGTGTGCGTGTATGGATGTATGCATGCATATTCTATTTTAACGATTTACTTTTCCACAAAGCTGTGTTTACTTAAACGTGAATTATGAACTGTATAAGATAACAGAACTTATTAATGATTATTTCTCTACTTTTGTTAACTAGTAATCTGCGCTGTTATGGATTTTTTTAACAAAAGATTTTTAAAGAAACTAGTAACGTTTATAATATGTTGAAAAGTTCACTTACACTATCCTAAATATTTCCTATCATGCACTGCAATTCTTTCTACAAATGTTGCTTTGTAGTGTATGAAAAGTAAAGCAACTATTTATATGCAGTCATTTAATACGTGTACAGGGACCTTCACAGATATATTATAATTTATCTGAAAACACCCGAGGAAGGAAAATTCAGCCTAATACAACCATCCACCCATAAATATGGCATTTTCTATATTTTATTCTGCTAATGCTTATTATTTACTGTATTTTTAAATCATAAAATCACTTCTGTTTCCTATTAATGTACACTGATGTGAAATATCTATTTATCTGAGTGACTGTAAGAAGATGAATTCCAAACAGGGTGTAATTAAGTAATAAGCGTTGGAGGTCAAAGTTTTTACATAGGTACCTTTCGCTTGTTGGGGCAACTAACAGAATGCCAAGCCGACCAATAATAGCGAGCATTTTACGATAGTTACGTCTGGTTGGTAATATTTGCTATGAGAATTCAGCTCGACACTGCCAGCACTTTCAGTTCTCAGTGAGAACATTCTCACGCGATTCAAAGCACTTTAAATTTAAGCGTGAGCCGACTCTTGCTTATGCTGTACCTGCCGAATCGCTGCCTGTGTGGAAGCAGCCTTGAGGTGCCTCCATAGGGTGTTAACTTTTCAGTGTTCAGCAACTAGGATGAAGTTGCTAGCCCTATGCCCTTTCCTACAACTGCTTAATTACCTGCTATTTAATTAATAACTTGGTTGAACAGATGCAAAACGAATTAACCAAAGATGGGCCTAAGTCTCTGCAGGATTGAACTATAGTCTCTTAATGCGAAAGACAAGGTTAGAATAACTGATATATATATATATATATATATATATATATATATATATATATATATATATATATACATATATATATACATGTATATATATTATATATATAGAAATATATATATATATATAATTTATATATATATATATATATATATATATATACAGTATATATATACACACATATACACACACACACACATAGAAACACATATATACATTTATATATATATATATATATATATATATATATATATATATATATATATATATATATATATATATATATATATATATATATATATGATATTTTTCGCCTGAGAAGGGGTGGCACCAGAAGGGGTTACCTTATCGATTCTCAGCAGGTCTCACGAAAAGTGGTTGACATACCTATCTATCTAGATTAAGCCAGCCTTGTGCTGGCAAGGGCTCTGAACAGCCCGCAATGTGGTTGACAGCACCAGGCAATTGTTTATGTCTTTGTTATGGCCACTCAATTAACCGCTCCAGTCACAAGAGACAAAATGGGGTTTTAACTAAGTGTTTGCAAAGAACAGTTAGTTAGAATTTCCATTTAATTTTGAAACATTACAAATCTGGCAAAGTACATTCAAGCTTTTCGTTCCCATAATGATGAATTCTTTTCTAGTTTTTTTTCGAACAAACTACTTCAAAATATTAATGGCCAAGTAACGTAAAGTTTCATGAAATACATTACGAAGCATTTGCATAAATGGTACTTTTATGATGGCAAAATATGCATTACAGTAATGACTTGTTCATTGAAATCAACTTAAAATTCAGTGACCATTTTAATAAAACAATGCAATGTTTACATAACTGTCAATCTATGTACGCCGTTACACACACACAGTATATATATATATATATATATATATATATATATATATATATATATATATATATATATATATCTATCATCAAATATATCATCAAATGAGGCGAATTAATATTTACCTCTTTGTGTGCGAGGATTCGTTAAAAAGCGAAAACGACCAAAGTTTCCACGATAAATAGACCAATTCCTACACCGACGTACAGTGTCACGCTCAATTACGTGAGAAAAGACTAGAAAGCATATCAGTATATGAATACCTATAATTTAGGCTACTTCCTTTATTAGGTGACGAAGAAGTACGCCTGCTATTATATCATAAATAAAGCCGAGTCACTGGAAGAAATTTATTCTTGGGTAGTCCAATAATTCTAACGATAAAAAAATAAAAAATGAGCTCCTTTGTTCAATGGTAAATTTCTCCTGTATGCGTACTGTGACTAAAAGTATTCTTTCCTTTATCCGAAAAGCTCTTGATCACCGACTAACGAAGGAACAGGAAAAAGCTGTCATGTAATTATTGTTTTTTATTCTGGTGTCACAACTACCAAGGTCACTGACGGCAAGATATCCTGTAACATCGATGTTCTGTAAAATCGATGTTTGTTAATAATGAGTGCTTCAACAATAATCTCATAGTGCAGTTAACGTAGGCGTGGTAATTTCAAGAACAGTAGTGTGAAGGGCAAAGAATGTAAGAATACACTTGCAATGGAATGCATGCAAATTTAAAGAATACAGGAGAGCACATGTACAACAAAAGCCCCGACCAAGCCAAGTACTTCAGGCATCACCCATTCCACGAGTAAATATAAAAGAGCGTGTTAATAAAGAACATATCTCGGCTAAATCCAATCTTGAGAGCAATATCCTTTCATAGGACAGCTCTTAATAACTGCGCTTGTAATTCAGCAAACAGCTTATAAAAGTATAATGCTAAAAGCTTCTATAACATTTTGCCATACTGACGGACTAAACTAATTTTTACGGCTTGTGGGTAATGAAAAGAGGAGAGTGATTTATCATGTTCAGCTATTGGTTTATACCCCTTCAACATGACGACAATAAAATATACAGATTTTTCAAGAACACTATATATATATATATATATATATATATATATATATATATATATATATATATATATATATATATATATATATATATATATATATATATATATATATATATATATATAGATAGATAGATAGATAGATAGATAGATAGATAGATAGATAGATAGATAGATAGATAGATATAATGTATTTCTTGCACTTGGATCTTAAGGCTTTATAGTGACAAGCGTATCCAAAAAAGCGCGAAGAATTCGAGAAAGTTAAGAGGGCATTGTGGCTATTACAATTATATATGTATCTGGAAAAAAGTGACCAGTAGATTCTATATACAGTACACACACATATATATATATATATATATATATATATATATATATATATATATATATATATATATATATATATATATATATATATATATATATATATCCGTTGCTCTTCAAATTATCCTTCCACCAGGTTAAGAAGTTAACGAGCCAGATTAACAAAAAGGCACGGACAAACATAGTTCACCATTCATATTAATTTGAATGGGTATGACAAATAATATTAAAGAAAAAATATTACAGAAAACAGCGTGGCTCCTGGAACTCCAAAATTACTACTACGTATGCTGCCAACTTCCACCCATAAATGGATGCGCCACAAATACGGAAAATCATACGTCGAGGGAGAGACGCGTCCAGCGCCAAACGCAAACCATAAAATGGCAGTTTTTTTTTTCTTCTGTAGAAGATTGGCGTAGAACTTTGCCGTCATTCTCCACCAAAAGAAAAATATTTTTGTCACCTGAGATGGAGAAGCTTATTTGCTGCAATTTGGACCCAAGGCATTCCTCCGAGTCGACGAGTGGAATTTTGAGTGCAAAGGAATGTTTTCGTCTATGAACTGAGAAAGGGCAAAGGGTGATCAGTTTGCGTTGTCCTTTGTTATCTAACAACAGTAATTTCTTCATATCTGCTCAGTTTTCACAACCGCAATTTCTCTCTCTCTCTCTCTCTCTCTCTCTCTCTCTCTCTCTCTCTCTCTCTCTCTCTCTCTCTCTCTCTCTCTCTTCACTTATGCGCGAATCTAGTTCACACAAAATTTTCAAATTCCACCACCCCAGCATCCCGAATCTCTCTCTCTCTCTCTCTCTCTCTCTCTCTCTCTCTCTCTCTCTCTCTCTCTCTCTCGCATCTCATATCCGTCTTCAGTTCTTCGGTCAAGCGATAAATTCCATCATCTCCAAATTTCGAAAAATGGCCTTCCTTCATTAGATCAATAAATTCTCCCTCAAGACTTTCACATTTTTCACTCCTCAATCCCTTTATTGTCCTCTGCTTAATTCTCCTCCATTTTCGTGCACCAGCAGGAAAATTTTTACTGCTGCTTCAAACGCCCCTTCTTTCTTTTAGCTCCCTCAAAAGCCTATGTGATGAAAATAAACCCTCCAGCTTAACTCATTAATCCTCATTACTACTAAAACACTACATCTGACATTTTGTATATTAGCCTTCAACATATTTAAATGTGAGACTGGCTCTCTCTCTCTCTCTCTCTCTCTCTCTCTCTCTCTCTCTCTCTCTCTCTCTCTCTCTTAAGTAATTTAAGAACACCACTGCACAGGACGTGTTATGTCGCGGCTGTTGAATTTTCCGACGCTCAAAACAAGGTTTGCGAATCACGTTCTTAAATATTCTTGAAGCGTGTGATGGAAGTTCTCAAGTGTCTTTTGAGATTCTGGATGATAAGATCTAGACTCTATACAGCTTTTATTTTAACTTGTACACTACCGAAAATTTTACATGAAATTCACATCTTGGACGGACTAAACTGACCTAGAAATCCTGCGAGATGAAAAATTACTTAATATCTTAATAATAGATTTGGCCTTTGCATCACTGAAAGGGATAATTTATAGAAAAAATGGAAAAACAAAATCTAACCTGTTCCTAGGAAGAGATTTTACAGAATCAGAAATAACAGTAATATAAGATTCCTTTTACGGAGAAGAGATTGAAGAAGGGAGGGTGCGTCCTTTGATTGGATTTATCCATCACTTCACTAAGATGCCAGGACCTACAACAATCAAAAACTGGATCGACCAGGAATCCTAATGAATCTTAGTGACTCCTTCATGGCCAACCAGTGTAGTTCCAGGAGCACGCCCAAAGTTTCCGATTATCACTGTTTCTCTCCAAGAACATTCATTTTCCAGTACTAGCTGCCACTTCTGCCTGCTATACTACTACTTTATAGGAGTTGCTCTTGTAAAATTGGCTATAAATAAATTTTGGTCCCTAAAGGCTGTTCATCAACAAAGGTTGGCTGTCTGGATCTAGTTTAGTCTTCAAACTTCCTTACCAGCCAAATCTTGACTTGATAAAAAAGGACGTAACCTCAACAGGAAGACCAGATATAAGTAAAACTTGGCCACCAATCGAAATCAGAGGCAACACATTTTTAATATTGAAGATTGTGAGACCCTAGTAATAGGACAATACCAGAATAGAGGAACAGCAACATCAGCAGCAAAAAAAAAAAAAAAAAAACATGAGAGCTGAACCCAAACCTGAGAATGACGTAAATTAAACGTTGGATCTATTGAGAGGCTCTTATTAGCCTTCAAAACATTATATTGGATGAACTAATTTCTTGAAAACTTTCACTCACACTTTAGACATATAATATATGACCATAACTATGATACTAACAAAATAATAACGATAAGAAAATTATTCGTTAAAGTGATCGTTGGTCCTCCTGCCAACCTCATTCCCCCAACCCCATCCCCAAACAACAATGTCTGAAGCTAACACGAAATTCATGCCACCCAATATACTTATTTTCGCCCCCTACTTCCATATGACCACTGCCAGTTCTTCCATGAAACATTCTGTAAAAGAGCAACAGGATCGGGAATTTGGGGGGATTTCTTGGCAGATCAGCAGAAAAGTTACTGGTGTTTGACAGGATTTCCAACCACTCTCAAATGTGAAAACATGTAAAGTGAGAACACAGAATGATAGTTTAAGCTTTGCTCTATTCAGTGCGCCAAAAATCTTCAGAGCTGGAAGCTGTCACTTTTGAGGCTTCGTATGCAAGGAAGCAATATGAAGCCTAGAAGAAATGATGTTTTACTTCTTTCTTCTAACTCAGCCAGCTTAGTAACTGAGATAGTTCTCTTTATTTCATTTGTCATCTTTTAACCTCATATCCCATTAATTCAGAACGTTATCTCCGCCTCTCTCTTCCTCTCAACTTATAGCCTATGAGGTATGATTTTATCCTAGCAACCAATTTTACAATATGATTATCCCTTTTTCCATGTTATTCCTTAAGTATTTTCACTCTCCGCTATGGTTCTCTGTCTGCCTGCCTGGCTGCCTCTCTCTCTCTCTCTCTCTCTCTCTCTCTCTCTCTCTCTCTCTCTCTCTCTCTCTCTTCTCTCTCTGCTTACTGCCCATATGGAAGGATTATTAAAGCACCACTTTTTGCTTCCGTCATCAATTGCGTTTAATCAGTTTGCGCTCCATTCATCATCCTGAGTCGAAGTCATTTTCTTGTTTTTACTTTTACTAGGTCGTTGATGGGGATGTTTTTCCTCCCTGGAAGGGAATGGAAGAGAGAACATTCTCGCAGAGTAATCTTCCACTTATGCTGGGAATGGAAAAACTCTAATGTTGGAAGAGGTCGAAAAACTGCCTCTGACGCTGGATGGAATGAGAAAAGTCTACGGTTCCATTTGAAAAGAACCTTTCATAAATGTTTGACGCAACCTCTTTATTTTTTACGTCGCCTTGGAAAAAACGAAAATAATAGTGGCTTTGGTATAAATTTCATTAATTTACGTTTTTGGAATGAAAAGAGGATATCATTTTTAGTATTTTCCATAATTTCCTGGAACTTCGGTTTGGGCGAATTTTTTTTTTTATATTCATCACCAAGGGACAGTATTATTGCTAATCCTGAAAATTCGGCAACACACGCCATCTTAGTATTTTGCAACATAAGGGGAAAAATTTGTACTCAGAAATATTTCTTTAACACCTGTCCATTAAAAACGACCATAAAAGAACTGAAGTTTGGAAAGTTCCCTGACCCCCCGTTCTATAAATAATAATAATATAACAGCAACGGGGCACATCTCTGTAACACTGTTGCAAAAGGCAAAACTGATTAAGAATGCCTTATCTTTGACTAGGCTGCAAGGCTAACACACAAAATATGTTCCAGCCACACAAGACGCCAATAGTATGGTCGGAAACAGGCATTACTTTGTTAGTTCTACTTTTCACATGAATCCACACACACATATGTATATATATATACATGTATATATATATGTATATATACACACGTATATGTATATATGCATACATATATATATACTGGTATATATATATATATATATATATATATATATATATATATATATATATATATATATATATATATATATATATATATATATATATATATATAATCAATCAAGCTACAAACGTCCTTTAATATCCAATTCGCTCTACCTCGGAAATAATATATTTTCATATATGTTACCGAAGGGGAATTTTTTAGTTGATAATAAGTTCGTCGTCCCGTGGGCTCGAACCAACGAAGGACAAGAACTCAAGACTACAGTGGACGCTTTAATCCACACGGCCAGCAAGGACGTTTGTAGCTTACTGATTGTATATGAATCACGGTGATGTGATAAAGTCATATATATATATATATATATATATATATATATATATATATATATATATATATATATATATATATTAACTTTATCAATTACACAATTGTTCTGTGCATTAGTAGAATTACTAAAAGGACCTCATTCAAACTGGATGGTATCAAATGATACTTGATAATGTGGACTGTTTGTCCAAGAAAGCTTGTAACTTTTTCTGAATAAATACTCCATTTGATACCATCCAGTTTGAATGAGGTCCTTTTAATATATATATATATATATATATATATATATATATATATATATATATATATATATATATATATATATATATATATATATATATATATATATATATATATATATATATATATATATATGTATATATATATTATATATATATATATATTATATATATATATACATATACACACACATCAGTTAGCAGTTGGAAAATTAAAGTATCAAGAGTTCATTATTACAGTTCCTCTTAAATAAAACATCAACACCAGTACTGTGACGAAAAGAACAGTTCGTCAGTTTTACATAAAGGCAATAACAGAACGTAGGCAGTGAGAGGTGTGCCAATGCCACTCCTTTAAGGATTACGATTGCTGACGCTTAAGGAAACACGAGTGACAAATGCCACTTACGCGAACTTAGGCAATAAAGGTAGTAGTGTTAGTTCCTTGCTCTGAAAAGCAGGATTTAGTCTGACGCTGATCTTGATCATACATAACATTGCCAGGAAAAAATGGGAAACCACCAACTATTCCTTGAGTAATTTTGTCTAGGAATCGTTGGTCCCGGGAATCTACTAACGCCTTGGCAAAAGAATAATATTCCACAAGTTAAAACAAAAGGTATACAGCATGCGGCACTGATTCTATAATCTCCGAAGCTATAAGCCTAGTCTATCTGGTATTAAGTACTGTTAAAAACTGATTAATATGTTGAGTGTTACCTTTGCACAATGACTCATGGAGGGTTGTAAGAAGTGAGATTGACCAATCAATCAAAGCTTTGCAGAGCGTATCCACCAATTCAATTCTCATTAGAAGGGATTAAATATTATTGTGAGTATAATCCGGATCTCCGTGTATTAGCTAATCTAATAAAAGTGTTTGTATGCGCTTGTATCGATCTGCCTTAGTTTAGGTTGAAAACTGTTATTTCTTTGTGATCGTATGCTTGGAAACGTCTTACGAATATATACAGTATAAATGGCACTGTAAAGCGATTGTGAATATATAGAACTTACCCGTAAGCAAACTGTGTATTCAGTATATCAGTGCAACCATGTACTAATTCATTAATTTATTTTTCTTTTTTTTAATAAGCGAGATGTCTACTTTCTGTATTTCCCTTTACCTCCTCTTACCTCTTCCTAATGAACACCTTAATATTCTTTGGAAGTTTGAATTTCAAGTCAGTGGCCCCTCTGGACTTGTTCCATATGAATAGGGTTCATCTTCAGAATAATAATAATAATAATAATAATAATAATAATAATAATAATAATAATAATAATAACTGCAAAAATGAAACGGTGCTGTCTACCAAAGCTGCAAGTGACATATTCCTCCGCCCTGCTTCTCATACAAGGGGAGTCTCAATTTTGACCATTCAACTCTCCGTCCAAACCGCTCCAAACATCCATAAGCCATCCAGTCAGAACCGGTAATGGTAAAGTAAACTTGAATCTGAAAAATCTCCCTCCTTCATGAAAACTTCAGTCTCTCTCTCTCTCTCTCTCTCTCTCTCTCTCTCTCTCTCTCTCTCTCTCAACGCACAAGGCTACCTGAAGCAAACAACAATAATGTATGGTAAGAGGACCTCATGTTAAAGTTGTAATAAGAAACAGGTACTTCGAAATAACAAATAAAGAGTAATAACTGCACCTTCTCGGTCTGTATATGCCTCAGAACCATAATGGAACAGAATCCAAGTTAGTGTCTGCACATTATATTCTCGTCAGATGAAGCACTACTGCATGAAAGCAGATTCTAATGACTATCATCCTGGAAAGACAAAATGACCCCTAACAACAATCCTGTATTTTCAAATTATAACAGAAACACGATCGTTCTATATATATGTATATATATATATATATATATATATATATATATATATATATATATATATATATATATATACATAAAATAGTAAATTTTAATTTAACATCCTCGTGAAGTTGATCAATCTAACTCACCTCTCATGCCAAAAAAAAAAAAAAAAGGGAACAGAAAACATCTAACAAGAGAGCATCACTGTCACGAAACCAAATTCCCAGAGTGAAGACCTGATTAAAAGAGAGTTAAACTCAGCTTTAAATGTGATTCCTGCTAAGTATCCGTCCTCTCCAAAGAAAGGAGAGGGGGAAACTGTCGGGTCTCTTGCCAGTGTACCTTAAAAGGTCATCGAGGGAAGGGAAGCAATCCATTCTCAAGCTCGTGAAAGCCTGTTTAAGAATCTGGCGGAGGATCTTGTTAAGGCTCAGAGGGAAAGGGGAATCTTACGGTCTTTAATAAATATGGGGTTTTGCATCATGTACGCTACGCATGTTCTTGATGCTGGCCTGTTAGGAGTCAGATTATTTTTATTTTTGACGATGACGATTCGTACTTGTGCTGCATTTTCGTGATTGTGCCTTTGAAAAATATGTCATCCATTCATGTACATACATACATACATACATACACACACACACATATATATACATATATGAACTGTAAATATAAGATATACTCTTCAACAAAGCAGCACATCTACACAGTCACACACATATAAATAAATATTTACATCTATTACATACGGGAATTATAAACAAAATACCATCATGCCTATCTATGACTATGCCAACATGCATAAATAAAAAAGAAAAACTTGAAAAATTTCTTCCTTCGAATATCTCGCTTTTCGATATATATAAAGAATATATATATACATATAAATATATAAATATATTTATATATATTACATATATATATATATATATATATATATATATATATATATATATATATATATATATATATATATATATATATATATATATATATATATATATATAGAAGGTAAGTTGTGCTTCTGATGAAATAAATATATATATATATATATATATATATATATATATATATATATATATTATATATATATATATATATATATATATATATATATATATATATATATATATATATATATGCATACATACAGTCTGTATCTATACTTTCATAAACATGCATCGATAACATCCACTTCTGCTCTGACGCACTTTCTTTCAATCTTATGCATCTGATTTATTTTTATTTTTACTTCTCCATCTTCCAAGACAAGAAGGTTTTCCAGATTTGCCTTTCATAAAGTGGCCTCCCTTCATGAGGTTTTGAAGTGATTGCGTCCCTTCCCCTTTGATTACCTTTTGCAGAACACGGTTGAGAGAGAGAGAGAGAGAGAGAGAGAGAGAGAGAGAGAGAGAGAGAGAGAGATTGAACAGCTTCCACTGCGTTTCTTTGGATGAAAGGGAATAGATATCGGGAATCGCCTGAAGTCTCCAGTGAAGACGAGTTTACTTCGAGAAAGCGCGAAGTGTCTTCCTTTCTCTCTTTTATCCACGATGTTTTCGTTTTATATTTTGTATTTATTTCTGCTGTGGAATTGCACGTATATACTTACCTACAAGACAACAAAAGATGTACTACATTTACATGTGCGCAAAAGTACAAAAAGTACAGGTATCGGCTAATATTACCAACATGAAATTTACCTTGGAACTAAAATGAACTCTGCCTCAAAGATTTTTAAGGGAGAAATGTTCTGTTTTTGGGTTTTTTTATTTTGGGAAATAAAAAATAGTAACTGGTTACTGCAACCTACGAAACCTACCCACGTACTGTGCACACGTGACTCAGGAGTAAAATACGTCATCGTTTGTTAGAACCTTTTTCTAGTTTTACTTCACATCTTTTATATAAATGTATTTCTGGTTAAATACAATTTCCCATAAAACCTACACATACTGACTCACAACAATTAATGCATTACGTAAATCAGTTCGAATTTCTGTATAATTTCCAAGCAATTCTAGCATTAATACATCAACGCCTTTTGTTTTTATACCAGTTATCTCTCCGTATCCCCATTTTTTTAAAAGAGTAGGTCAGACACATGAAAAATAAATAGAGAATCGAAAAACGAAGTTTACATAACAACAGAATGAGGACTAAGAAGAACAAGCAGCATTAAAGATATAAAAGAGAACCAGAAAGACGAAGACTGGAATTCCGTTTCTTATTCGTTTGTCACACAATCTAATCAACTTGGAAGCTGCGAGAAAGAAAAGCCTTCGCTGCTGCAGAACCTAACCTTCCTCAAACATCGGCGAGTGACCTTTGAAACGTGCTTTGCAGTACGGCTCTGCCATTAGCACTTGAGGACTGCAGAGAGAGAGAGAGAGAGAGAGAGAGAGAGAGAGAGAGAGAGAGAGCATCAACAACGCATCAATGAGGTTAGAGTGCCAATCGATGCTTTTGCAGTCAAAGATCTGAGCGGCGGGCGTAAAGGAAAGCAATCCATTTTTTTTTCTTTTTCTTCATCTATGTTGGTAGGAAACAAGGGAGGAGGAGGAGGAGGAGGAGGAGGTCGCAAACCTACTCTTAGTGAGAGAAGTGAGGAAAAAGGTTCAATATAGAGATTGCTATGGCGTCGGTGTGGGAGGCAGAGAGAGAGAGAGAGAGAGAGGGGTGGTGGTGGCGAATGTGGAGAACAGTAGCGACAGTAGGGTACCAAATAAACAAAATAAAACAATTAATGAATACTGAAATATGAGATGCATAATTAAAATAGAAAAATAAAATGAATAAATTAGGAAATATTTGACAACACTGACGGAGTTTATAACGGAAGTATTATTAAAAAAAAATAGATTTAGAATTAAAGGGGAGGTACAAAAAATGAACTGGAACGATTGCTATACAGAAGTTATGGCAGAACCAATTATAGCAAAGAGAGCAGAAAAAGGAGAGAAAGTGGGGGGGAGGGGGCAATTTGAACCGACAATAAAAAAATGAAAAGGAAGGAAGAACCGACTGATACTAAATATCAATATATACTTGATAATTAAGAACAAAGACAAAAAGAGAAGAATTAGCGAAATTACCTCTATGGATTAGTAAGAAGGTAACCAGGAAGCATTAATGATAAAATGATGGGGAAATCTGAGAGAGGAAATTGCCATGGATACGATGGCAAATGGGATAATAGCAAAGATGATTAGCGTATAACTTGAACCTAACAATACTGGAGCTTACATTAGACTAATGTAAGTATAACAAAAATAACCATATTGTAATGACACACAAGACGGAGAACGCTTGCTGCAGAAGAATATCCTGAAAACATACCAATGTTAATATGTATGTATTTATGTATGTATGTTTGTATGTATGTATGTGTGTACATATATATATATATATATATATATATATATATATATATATATATATATATATATATATATATATATATAAAATATATATACATTATATATATATAGTATATAAAAAATATACATTAATTTACAGTCAATTTAATAAATGACAACACTTTTTGAAATCTAACTTCAAAGATCAACAGTTTGCCCGTTTTCTTCTGAAATCTTCCATAATACACAGCGGTGATCGGTGGTGCCTATACTGACACGGCCTGAGGTCCTTTAAAAACCTGAATTTCGGAGCACAAGGAATACCAATGAGAACCGGTCAGCACTTGGCAAAACATACTTCTAATGACACCAGGAATTATCCTGGGTAACAAAACCATCCGATAAATCCCTCGGAAATCATTTACAAGTCATCATATATCAGGCAATTATTGATTTTAGAGAACAGCTCTCCATCCATGTCACCCTTCTATTTATAAATTACCTAACCTTATAGCAATTGTATTGTTTTAGTTTTATATCTAAAATGTTTGATGCTTTGATTTTTGTCTTTTCTCATTTTTTCGTGGATGTGTTACACTGATGTCAAAACTGATGTAAAACACTAGTAAATAAAAGTAAAAGAAGGTATATATGTATATATATATAAATAAATATACTATACATATATGTATGTGTGTGCGTGTCTGTCACACAACAGCTCAGTGGCACTGCTCTAAACCTTTCGAAAGAAATCAGTGTCAAAAAAATATTTCAATGATTGTGTAAATATTTAAAGATAAATTTGCATTTTGAATTTTCATCTGCTTAATAAAGTAAATTTTCATTCAGATTAGTGTAAAAGCTTTTGAAGACAACAAATGACACATGTCTTGAACTCCTGCACGTGAAATTTTACGGCATGTATCTGTACATACATAGATAAGAAATGGACTCGTACTGCTACAAAGATATATATGTCGCCTGTGCACAGATTCAGAAATAAGATGAAATGAAAGCTGATATATGCAAAGGATGCATTATATCAGAACTCTGCATTAAAAAATATACAGAAATGGGTATCTTTCTGGTAATCTATTAACAGCACGTACCAAACAACTGACAACCCCAGCGCAGGAAAGCATTATTCTGTTCGAAACAACAAGTATAAATTAATGAAGGTACTGATTTATCCAATCTAGCTTCACGGTAAATAAAACCCAAGTAAGGAATTTGTCCAGATGCCGAAAAGCAACTTCTGAGTCTGAGGAAAGAACAAATGAGGCAAATGTCAATAATAATGATCGTTTTTTTTTATTCTCAATATCTCAATGTTCGGCGATTCGGTAACCGGAAAGAATTATCACACAGATACAATGCAAACAGTCCTCTTCGTAAACTAAATGAAAAGAATAGCACACATGAAGTCTGAGCATTCTGAGATACCGGAAGAAAGGAAAATAGTGAGCTGTATGTATAAATCGCATGCAATGTACAAAAAAGGGCAGACTTACCGAATGCACAGAATTGGAAAAAGTGTTTTCCATTTAGGGGAAGGGACGAATTATATGATTTAAGCCCAAGGAAACATGTTCAGTTAATGCGGCATGGATGAAACACCTAAGCGTTTTTGTTGTTATCATCAATGATTTTCAATACAGGTTTTCCGTTGATTTAGAGTTTACATAAAAGAAAACCTGCAAAAACAAAACAAAAAAACAATATATTCATCTCAATACATCAGCGCATCTTGGGCAACTCATTATAATCTTAACATGGAATCTCCACAGAATTGAATATCAAACTTGTAAATGGCACACTGCTAAATATCAGTTCACAATTTACTTTAAAAGAACGGGTAATATCAAAACATATAACCCAACGTATAAAAATCGAACAGTAATTTAGAAGTATCTTTCATCATGAGGAAAGAGGCTGAATCCCAGATTAGAGTTATCTCGGGATGAGATAAAATTTAAGTGTGTGTCCCTGAGAGAAACGTACGTAATCTCAAAGAAACTCAACTCTTGGAATAAAAAAAAAAAAAAAAACGGTAACCTCCGAGAAGAGTATCTTTCATAATGGACGATGTAACGTTGGGAAGAAAAATTCTCGTTCCATTTCTACTTCCTGTGTTGAACGTAACCTATTCCACTTGCAAAGGAATATAACGAGACGTTTGGATGATTCTTGGTGCCAAACTTTCTCAGTTATCTGGCTAGTTTACTGAGTGGTAACTCCCTGCAAAGACTTATTCTAAATTCATTCATGTTTGTTGATGAGAGCTGAGACAGCTACTGGCATTAGACTGCTAAATAGAGACCTTTAATATGTCTAATAATTTCTCATGAAATGACATGCCAATGGAAATAAAGGATTGACATTTGGCTTATCAAAGAAGGTTATATGGCTATCCGCAGAAACCAGGCGCCATTGAACGTCACTGGGTTTTCCCATATAACTGGTCCGCATTGCTCACTTTTTATTTATATATAGTTTAGGAGAGTTCCGTGACAAACCAAGCGATGATATACTCGAAAGACTTTCTATACCATTTCCAGTGACCGTAAATTGAAGAAGCATTAAAATTATAGACTGTATAGCAAAAAGCAAATAAAGAAGAAAAAAGCACCAATCCTGCACACATTCACTCGCAGAAAGAAGTCACAGCACTTCCGGGCGTTGGTGGAAATGTATCTCACTTACATGGACATTGACTGATTGATTTAGATCATCTTGGTGTTACAACTTGGAAGCGCTCTGGGAACTGTTTATCCTTTGCTCTTCATTCAAAATCAACGCAGGTGGTGCTATTAATAATTAAGACTTTGGATTCTAATTAACGGCCTATGTGAATTATTAATCTGCAAACTTATTTCATTATTCATCGATTCATTTATAACTGTGGCTTGATAGGTAGGAGTATAAGAGTGTGTGTGTATGTATGTGTGTGTGTGTGTGTGTGTGTGAGAGAGAGAGAGAGAGAGAGAGAGAGAGAGAGAGAGAGAGAGAGAGAGAGCATTGTTAATACTAAGCAAGCTTCATGCCAGCATGGGCACTTGTTCAATACGGTGCTTTTCAGAAAGAGAGGAGATCTCAGAAGTCTAATAAGGCGAAGGTTGGAGATCCGAGCTAATTACATCACCCTAGCTTCACAGCATGACCAAAAAACAATAACAAAGCTCCATAATTACTCACATTACTCTTCTAAGTAAATAACGGCAAAATGAATGACTTTAAAATGGCATCAATTAAGCACTGAATTACCGTCTTATGAATCACTGCATTTCGCGAGTCTTTTCATTAAAGAAGTAATGAGTTTGTCTTAATTAACGCGTATGGCCACCTTAAGGTTATTTCCCTTGTAACGTCAATGGTATTAACTTTGCTCAATGATTGTCAGTTATTTACTTTTTTATCTGTACTTTTTCACTATTGCTCTATAGTGATATTTACACCCTGAGCATGTCCCATCAACTGGATAGGGGATCTTCCTAGTCGAGTCTGGCAAATAGCCCAGTGCCCCAAAGTTACATATTTGCAATACAATGGTATAATTGCACGTAATTTATTATTGTCATCCTAATACAAAGCGACTCAACAACTCTAAAAAGTGAAGAGTAATACTAACGAACAGATGATTTCCTGTTCCCTGCTTACATGATGTCTTCAATTTAGAAAGTCATTTAACGAACCCAACAACAACATGACTTCCCTAATTAAGATGATTAATGGTCCAATTAACCGGATCATTAACAATTCAATAGGAACATTAGGTGATTTATTAATGCCTGGGACCTAATCTTCATTGCTGATATGGACTGCAGTACGAGTTATCATTGGATAAATGGACTAATTAGTGGTGGTAATTCGTTGGTTTTCCCAGGTTACACCGAAAGAAACCCGGGAGTAATGGGTAAGACCCGTGAGTTTAGATTCACGAATTATGTGAGGGGCGAGTCCCAAATTTAGAGAGACAAGAGAGAGTAAGGATTCACCAGAATGAATATCAAGGTATTTGAGACCTATGATTTATAGGGCTGAATAGCGAATTCCTTTACTTTAAAAATAACCGCACATGAAGCATATCATGAAGGAGGCATACAATGACGGAGACATACAATGCAGGAGACATACAATGAAAGAGAAATACACTGCAGGAGACATCAATGAAGGAAACATACCATGAAGGTGATATACAATGCAAAAGACATGCAATGCAGGAAACATGCAATAAAGGAGACATACAATGCAGGAGATATACGACGAAGGAGACATATAATGCGGGAGACATACAGTGAAGGAAACATACAATGAAGGAGATTTATACAATGCACGAGACATAAGACTGAGCTGAGAATCAAACACTTTGAAAATGAAAGAGTCAGATACAAGCCAGGTTAGCGCATATCGCTCTTTGAAAAGACCAACGCTGGATAACGAATCTCGCATCATAAAAGAAAAACCGGCATAAGCATGAATTACAAATCCCATGCCCACGAGACCGACACACGAGACATATAACAGTATTGAGAATACCACGCAAAGAAAAGAAAGACACATGAGACATAAGTCTGAATAGTTAATCACAATTTATGAAAAGTACGCGATATAAGGCGTGTTCCAGAATGGCTAATCCAAGACCCTGCAAACAACGCACGGGAGGTGTGGGTGTACTGCGAATCACATTTAAAAAGGAAAGGATGCATGAGGATAAACACAATTAACAATTCCTACAATCTGGTAAAACAGCATGGCTTGAATTATGAGATACAGTAGCGAATATCACATTCTAAAAAGAATTGCACATGAGATATATGCCTGAATAACAAATCCCATCCACCGAAGAGATCGAGGTGTGAGACATTAACCCTGAATAGCGAATCCCACAATCGGAAAACAACAATGCATGAGGCCGCTAGATGGCGTGAAAGAAGTTTTGGTAAGGAAGAGCCTTGATATCCAGGAGAAGCAAGAATTCAATAAAATACAGAAGACAATTTTAGAATTTGTGATAGTGTTTCAAGAGCTAGCAACAAATTTCATGTCGTTTCTTTCAGAATTTTAGCCTGGATTATTTAAAAAAAAACTCGAGAAGTGCTGTTTTCAAACACTGGACGCCATAGTGCATCAGCATTCAATAAAAATTGCTTACGAGGAAATGCGTTCAAAGAGTGCGCACACACACGCACATGTGTGTGTGTGCCTGAATAGCACCTTGCACACTCTAAAAACAACAGTGGTAGGTATACTTAAGAATAAGTTCTATTCCCTATTCGTTTGGTTAAAAGTTCTTCGTGTATGATGTACGCCATGGTAATGGAATGTCCCTTTTAAGAATTGAAGGAATTCTCCGAATATAGCTTATTACACGACTCTAAATTACAGATATTATCTCGTCAATGTATCCCTTCCCGTAAATCAATAAAATTTTAAGGTCTTCTTTTCAAAATTATAAAAAATCCACTGAAAAACACGTTTTTTTTCCCCTCCAAACCTGATCATCTCCCATTTTTTCCGGTCTGTCAAACTCCGACTTAACTGGGATTTTTATACTTTCACATTATTATCTCGATCGAGGAACTCCATGCCACACATAAGATTTATTCCGAGTCTGGGGCTTATGGGGTGAATTCCTATATGCAAATGAACACCAAAGAAGAGATTAAAGTGTCAATGGAGGATTTAAATCTGATTATACCAAAGGTGATTAATCAGGTAACTGTCGTTATTATCGTGTGATTAATATTTCTAAGGAGACAAACTGCACAATTACAAGCTTTTTTTTTTATTTGTTTGGAAATTCTCGTTATTACATATAATACCTCTATTTTCTTCAACTCTAATTTTTTTTATTTTAACTACTATCAGCCTCTTGGTAGAATGCTTCTTCAAGATTATCCTAATAATTAATATGATGACATCAGTTAACAACCTCTGTTTACATTCCAGTTCTGGCCTCTAAAACATTTCTTTTCTCAGTCTTTCAGATATAAAGAACTATTTTCCTTTTCTTCGCTAATTTTGTGACTAACTTCTTCTCTAACCTTGTCATTATCCGTTACATCTGCTCCTACAAATCAGCCACAGTTACTTTCCACCTTAACAATCATTGCTTCCCCTTCCTGGTTTCCATTTACCACCATATTCTTACATTGCCTGTTTTCACTTTTAACTTTCTTCTCACACTAACATTGTCAAACGCGTTCAATATTTCGTAGCATATCTATGCTAATTAACGCAGTATCATCAGCTAACAACATACACATCTCAATCTCTTCATAGCCGCTTTGCTTATCCACCTGTTTTCCGCCTCTATCCTTTTTCTTTTCTTAGATTTCACACAGCATTACACACCAACATATTAGATGGCCATGCAACCTAACCCTTCTTTGCCTAAAGACAAATATTATACCAAAACACTCTTCCATCTGCGTACCGCACAGTTCATCATAAAATTTGTTTACTCCCACCAAATTACCCTCTGCCCCATACCTCAAATATAGTCAATTCCATCAGAATATAATTAGAAATCAATATATGATATCGAACTTCTGTCACAATTCACACATCCTCTTTCTTGTCTAAGCACACATAGTCGTCGCCCTTCCTTCCGTTCACTGTCTTGCTTTGCCAATTAAATCTTTTTATACACTTCCCTATTTATACTAAGTATTGGTATGCCTCTATCATTTTTACAGTTATCCTTATTACTGTTATCCTCACATGGAGATAAAACTACTATTTTCACCCATTTCTTTGAGAATTTCCCTTGACCCAAATACACCTTTCACATATAAGGCAGCTATTCAATTACATTTTCACCCCCTAACAATCTTGGCGTTGTTAACATCTATTGCCCTCATTATATCCTTAACAGCCACGTCTACAATCTTTCAAAAATTGACACTAGCCCTATTCCTTCGTAAATCACTGAATGCTACCTCTCTTCTATCCTAAACATTCATGGGCTTCTAAATTCTCACTTCACTAACACACAACTCTGACTTTGCATCTTTTATTCTGAGATCCAGATGTTCACAAAAGTTCGTCTCTGCGTTAATTTCATTTACCTAAAATAACCAGTTTTTCTCCTTAAATATCTGCTAATATTTATTACAAACCTTTATTATTCCATTATTTTTGGGGCCGCATTCTTTCACTGAGTAGATTTTCATATTTACTTCAATCTGCTACGTGAAATTCTTGTCCTGAAATTGCACCTCTAACAATCATATTTGTTCTCTCATCCCACCACTTTACCGGTTTCATTCACTCCACCTTCCTGCAAACACTTCCGGCTGCCTTGTGACTTATTTCTTGAATACAGCCAACGCATAATTCTACTTTACTTCATTGCCTGACTCTTTCCTCTCATAAGCTATTCTCACCTCCTTTGTGCCAATTTCGTGTTTCTCAATTCATTCATTAATTCATTCATTCATTCATATCATTATATATATATATATATATATATATATATATATATATATATATATATATATATATATATATATATATATATACATGTATACTGTTGCTCTGTTTCTCCTTTGGTTTATTTTAGTTAGCATCTGACTAATTCACTTTGCACTTTCATTAGCTATGACTATTTCTGTATGTACGACGCACATATAAAACATGAATACGTGCTTACCGTAACAGAATTGTTCTATTTCTTGTGCGTCAAAAATCTTATGGTGAATAAAAAGCAAATGATAAATATAAACTTACACACACACACACACACACACACATATATATATACACACACACATATATATATATATATATATATATATATATATATATATATATATATATATATGTATGTATGTATAATGTATATAGATTGTGTGTGTGTGTGTGTGTGTATGTGTGGGAATATAGTGTCTGTGTTAAGGTATGTTTGAATGTTTCTCTACGCGCATGTAAATCCATAACGTGCATGCATAAAATTATTCTTAATCATTCTCATTTCTATATCATGATTTTTTCATCATAATTACGGTTTTTCCTGTGCTCAAGTCTTTTTTTTTCCCCACTGTAATTCCAGGAATTTGCAGTCTAATTCCAACCCCTGGGAAATAAGCAAGACTGGTAGAGCCAAGGCAACACGGCTGCTTGACCCGGCAACCTTTGGGCCCCAGAGAAATAATTCATTCCAATACTTCATTTATCCGAATGAGGGTTAAATCTGGTTGCCACCCCACCTGGGAAATGACAAAGTGCAGTCCTGTGCATCTGCATATGACCAAAGAACCGCGATGTGTCGGCGCAGCTGATAATACTCTACTGGATCAGCAGGAGGTGAAATATGGCATTTATTTCGAGTATGAAAAAATGAGGGGGAAAGCTTTATGACGGCAAAGGGACGAGCGCTTTTCTTAACGCATGCTTATAGGGATTTTGGGGTCTGAATGTATCTATGTACTGCACAGTCAATAAAAGCATGCTCATTCTTATCTTTTTATGAAATTAAGCACTACAAGAAACACACCCAGGCGCGCTTGAGTATGTTTCTTGTAGTGTTTAATTTCATAAAAAGATAAGAATGAGCATGCTTTTATTGACCGTACAGTATAAAAATACATTCAGACACCCAAAAATCCTTATAAGCATGCATTAAGAAAAGCACTCATCCCTTTACCGTAATAGAGCTTCCCCTCATTTTTCCATATTCACACACACATATATATTATATATATATATATATATATATATATATATATATATATATATATATATATATATATATATATATATATATATATATATATATAATTTATATATGTGTGTGCATGTGCGTGTAAATTTGATTACCCTAAACAAAATTTACAGTATTTAATGTATCCATAACTAAAACTACTTTGTCACATAAAACCCGAAAGAGCCATAGCCCTCTCTTAGTCCGACCTTCAGTATTTGTCAGTCCATTTTTTAGAGCATCATACACTGCCTCGGATGAGAGGTGGGAAAGCGTTAGTTAATGTTTCATTAAAAAAAAAAATCTGGAAAACTAAACATTTAACTCATACTTCTCTTCATATATGATATTCACTATAATCTGACTAATATCATCTTGTCCCAAAACTTACGAGAGTGACAGGGGGGCCATTGGGATTGTTACTTGCTATATCAAAAGGATTAGTTTAAAATCTCGAATGAACGCAATGATATCTTATTAGCAAAATCGGTTTTATTGACAACGTTTTCTTTCCGTAGACGGTTCATTATGAATGAACCAGATCTCCTTCCAGTGTCTTTCAGAAGTACTATTCCTGTTTTTAGGGGCTCTTTTCTGTATTTAAGATACGGTACTTTTCCTGAGTGCACTTCGTTGTAAAACACCTTCAGTTCTCGTTGAAAATCTTATTTCTCTCCCAAGAGCGCTCTTACGCCTGTTTCAACGACCACCCATCTGTATCAAAGGACCTATTACTGAATTAAAAACGTTATTTTGTTTAGATAAGACCAAATTTCCGTCCCAACGGCCCGTTTTCCTCCTAAAAACACACTTACGATAAGTTGCTTTAACTGAAAACTCAAGTCTCCATTCTGTCTAAACACTGCCACTATCTATATGAAAAAGCATTATCCGTAGGATCATATTTTTCTATGTAACTAAAATCTTCCTTAAAACATCGGTTCAAAAGTTCTCCTTCAAATGTCCTATGTCGCCCGTAGGGGAGTAGCGCCGTCAGTGCACCTAACACGGTGCACTGTAAGCATTACATAAGAGTCTTTGCAGCGTCCCTTCGGCCCCTAGCTGCAACCTCTTTCATTCCTTTCACTATACCTCCGTTCATATCCTCTTTCTTTCATTTGACTTTCCACCCTCTCTAACAGTTGTTTCATGGTGCAACTGCGAGGTTTTCCTCCAGTTACCCCACTCAAACCTTCTTACTGTCAATTTCACTTTCAGCGCTGAATGACCTCACAGGTCCCAGCCCTTGGCCTTTGGCCTAAATTCTATATTCCATCCTGTTCTCTTTCAAATGGCGTTCTCAGAGGAAACTACGTAAAAAATCACCCCTCCAGAAAACATCCACACTTCCATGTGGCCCATATTTCTTACATGATATTGTTCTCCGACCGGCCAGTGAAGAATAAGAGGAATTTATTTCTGGTGATAGAAATTCATTTCTCGCTATAATGTGGTTCGGATTCCACAATAAGCTGTAGGTCCCGTTGCTAGGTAACCAATTGGTTCTTAGCCACGTAAAATAAATCTAATCCTTCGGGCCAGCCCTAGGAGGAGAGCTGTTAAACAGCTCAGTGGTCTGGTTAAACTAAGATATACTTAACTTTTCTTTTGAAGTAAGTCAACTTTTCACCTGCTACTGTAAAAACAAGAGAGAGAAAACTGTCAGCTACATTTAACAGTAATTAACACTCAGAAACCCTTTATGCATAATCGTAGAACAGAGAGAGAGAGAGAGAGAGAGAGAGAGAGAGAGAGAATAAAAGTAACACTGATAGTTGCAAAGGCGAATAAAAAGTATAAAAGGAAGAGAAATAAAAGAAAATAAGGGCAAAGACCGAACTACACAAAGGAATGAAAAGATAAATATGAGTCAGATAAATACTGACATAACAAAGGCGTTTCTCACTAATGTACGCTTTCGGATGCAGATCTCCGAGAGGAACAAACGTCTGGCTATTGAATTATTTATACAATAAAAGTATGAGTTGCATTGATGCGTCCCTTCGGATGTATGCGTAAAAATAATATCTATACCTTTGCTTCTATACAATTTGATATAATTTTGGAAAAAAGGTCTTTGGGGTCAACTCAAAGTAATGGTATTTATCACACTGGTACATGTTTGTAAATAGATATGAAGTTTGAAGTTCTAAACCCGTATGCCGTAAATGTATATGAAATTAGAAATGTTTTAAACCAAAGTATTTATTTCAATAGTCCACGACTGGTTCGTTTAACTGGAAAAAGTACGAAGATTAGTATTCTGTATTAGTGTTTATTAAGAGCTTATACGTTTTCGCAGTCAGTGTTGTTGCAGTGGAAATGACTAGCAAGCCAACATTTGAAAACCTTACACTAATACAGATAATTCATATATATATGTATGTATGTATATATATATATATATATATATATATATATATATATATATATATATATATATATATATATATATATATTGTGGCTGCTTTCATTATTGTAGCACGTAGTAATCATTTTCGGAAATCTCCAAATCTTCAGTTCTAATACTTTCTGGGTATACTGAAATGGATGTATGATGATCAACAATAGCAATCCTATTTTGCCACCAATTTAACACAGTGAAAGTTCTGCTGGCAAGCGTTTGATTGCGTGTAGCTGCATTATAGTCCTTCAAACGGTATACATCTTGAACCGACTCATCTATGTCACTCCACTCATGCACGTGCTGTTGTACATAAGCTTATTATTCTGCAAGCCCTCCACTGGCCATATATATTATATAAGAAAGCTTATCTACAGGCATGAAGATCTCCCACCACCAGATCAGTGAAGGGCTTGCAGAATAATATGCTTCTGTATAACAACACATGCATAAGTGGAGTGACATTGATGAGTCGGTTCCAGATCTAAAACGTGTGAAAGGACTATAATGCCGCTAAACGCAATCAAAAGCCTGCCAGCAGAGCATTCACTGTGTTGAAGTTGGTTATGGTGGCAAAATAGGATTGCTATTGTTGATCATCATACATCCATTTCAAAATACCCAGAACGTATCAGAACTGAAGATTTGGAGATTTCCGAAATTGATGCCTACTTGCAATAATAATGACAACTGCCAATATTGTTGGCAAACACTTAGATGGCAGAATAGTGGGCAATCTTGGAGGTATCAGCCAGCACATTTCACAATACCCAGAACTTTCTGGAACTGAAGATTTTCGAAAATAATGCCTTCCAACTACTTTAAATAATGACAGCTGCAAAATTTTTGGGCAACACTTAGGTGACAATTTACATTGTGCAATCTTGGAGGTATCAGTCAGCACATTTCAAGACACCCAGAACTTTCTAAAACTGACATATATAGTTCTGCTGCTGCCAATATTGTTGTCAACACTTACATGACAGCATACAGTGGGCAATCTTTTAGGTATCACTCGGCACTTCGCAAAATACCCTTAACTTTCTAGAACTGGAGGCTCCAGGTAATGATGCCTGACAACCATAATTCCTACAGCTGCCAGCATTGTTGACAACACTTAGATGAACAATCTTATGAACAATCTCATACGTATCAGGAAGCAAACAGTTACCGAAGAACCAATAAAGTGACAAGAGAACATGCTACAACCTATGGTTCCACACACAATGAAGAAAATGATACATAGCTGTGATATACATAACTTTGAGCACATGTATATATGTATATTTTGAAAGAAAGCGTAGACAACAGAAGTTTCAGAATCACAACAACTGTTGCGTCCATATACGGCTGAGCTAAATACAAACACATGAAAAAAAAAGTCTGACGGAACAATTTCAGTATTAAAACGATTGCAACACGGGTCGCTCGTAAATTGCTTGCAATTCACACTGTGCGCAGGATATTAGACTCCCCTTTTTAGCAACGGGCAAATGGTGTTAATTAAAACTACTGTTATCCCTTTATATAAATACACACACACGTACATATAAATATAAATATATATATATATACATATATATATATATATATATATATATATATATATATATATATATATATATATATATTATATAAATATATATATATATATATATATTATAAAGCACAACAATTACACATCGCAACTTTTTTAAAAGAGATTATACTCGTACACCTTGACGAAAAATAAATGAATGTACTCAGATACCCTAACGATTTAATTTAGCTTAAGAACAAATTTAAATACGTTTCATTTCCGTAAATAGAAGTACTTAATGCCCTAACAAGTTACCAAGCACAGAAAAAATGTGTAGCATGAAAGGAATAAATGCAGAGGTATTATATGAATATTTTTGCGGATTTAACGGTATCGTTTATAACTCTATGTCTGCTAATATTATATATAATATTTTTACCGTGAGTAGCGCTACTACCTTTAATGTTCTTGGAATAATATTGCTGTAACCAAATGCATTTTACTCACCACTGTATTTCTTTTTGTCTTCAGTACGAAACAACTTCGTTGAAAGTCCCATACCTGTGTTGAGAAGAAAGAGAAAGGAAAATATTACTCTTTCATGCCACAACAATCACACGTATATGAGTTCTGCTTGAAAGGAGTAATCCTGTATCGCACTTAAAATATTCAACCAATTTTGATCATCTGCAGAAAAATCTGTAAGCAAGTTTTCTGTCCTTCGGTAATTCCTCAAAATTCCGTAAAAGTATCACGACAATAAAAATAGAGAAAAGTGGAAGAAGTTCTACAATTGAAGGCCATTAATCAGAATACTTTCGTGTTCTAATTACAAAAGCTGGAAATAGTTCTCAAATTCAGAAGTAAAAGTCTTCAAAAATACTAGAAAAGAATTGGACTTCCTCTGGAAATGAGGCATGTCATGTTTACACTCCATGACGAGATGAAATGATTAGGTTTGGGCCATGTAATTAATCATCCTTTCTTTTTCTAGGGAGTGGGGGTATTCTAAGCCAAGAAACGATCCCTGGAGGAACATATATTCAGTGAAATGTTTGGCGCCTTAAGCTCTAGTTGAGAAACAGACAAGTTTTTATAAAAAATAACGAACACATGAATACATATGAACATTATTTAGTAATTACTTTTCCAGATAGGGGTTGCAGCAGACTGCACTTATGCAGTAAGTCAATGAAACTGCGAGCACTATCATCCATATACATATATACATACGTGAATAATACTATTTAGTGATTGCTTTCCCAGACAAGGGTTGCTACACATCACAGTTCTGTAGTAAGCCAGTGGGAATGAAACAATCGTATCCAGATATTCCTACGTTGAGGCAGCACTGAAGTAAATCGGAGAAATTTAGGGCATTCCTTTTAGAACGGGTAATTTATAAAGAGAAAAAAAATGATCCTGTCGTAAAATTTATGATCCAGTGAAGAATTCCCATTCCATTATCATACCGCAAACAGAATTCTATCAATTCATCACCATTTATTTTTTTTCTTCCGATCAAAGACCAATATATTAGAAGAAATGAAACTAATAACTCAATCGACTCGAATGGAACGACGCAAAACCATTACTATACCGAACATCAATGGGATACAAGCTAAAGAATAAAACTAGTCATTTGTATAAAATAAAATCCAATTCATAAAAGACGTCCGTCCTTGCATAGAATTATCCTTTAAAACATGACACTTCTGATGACCGTCATCTAAGTAGAATATTGAGATAAAACTACGAGAAAAGCTGGGAATTAAAGTTACACAAAAAATCAGTGGATAAAAAAATATTAATGGGCGCATGATAATGTTTAATTGCTACACTAGGGGGACTGCAAAGCACAGTAAAATATGTCAAGACGATTAAAAGAACCTGTACCAGAGAGACCGGAAGGAAATACTCAATCAGAATCCCAGAGATTGCGATATATATATATATATATATATATATATATATATATATATATATATATATATATATATATATATATATATATATATATATATATATATATATATATATATATATATATAGAATATTTCCTTAAGTCTACATCAAAGACTGCAAGGGAATTTCTGTAATTATGGGATACTTCTTAAAACTGTCCAACAAGTACAGTACTAAAGGATGCTCAAACTCTGAAGACATCAACGTAAATTCTGTAGAAGGGGGCTTAGTGTATATATTGTAAATTTCTTCCATTATGTATCATACATACATACACACACATATATATATGCATACACAAAAAAAATATACCTTAGTTTTACCAGACCACTGAGCTGATTAACAGCTCTCCTAGGGCTGGCCCGAAGGATTAGACTTATTTTACGTGGCTAAGAACCAGTTGGTTACTTAGCAACGGGACCTACAGCTTATTGTGGAATCCGAACCATATTATAGCGAGAAATGAATTTCTATCACCAGAAATAAATTCCTCTAACTCTTCATCAGCCGGCCGCGGGAATTGAACTCCGGCAACGCGCACATTATTATATATATATATATATATATATATATATATATATATATATATATATATATATATATATATATATATATATATATATATATATATATATATTAACTTTCCGGAAAATAGCAATAATGTTATTTCACTAAAGCCTATAGCAACGAGACTGCAAGAAATATCGATAATCTTATGTACATGGACTGTGTTCATAATTTCTAAAGAAAAATGAAAAACTGAAATACTGTGTTATGATGTTTTCATTACTCTGAAGTACGAGGCCCATTAAAAATACCAAAAATATTACGGTTTTTTCCACGAACTCAACTTTTAAAAGAACTGAAACAAATACCTGAAACAAATACTCTACACTTAAAATAATTTTAACGAATACTCAAAATGTGGAGCTATTTACAGGAAATTTATTTTCAAAAGGATTTCTTTAATTGTTCTAAAATGTACAGGCATTCTCACGAAGTCTAACTTCAAACGAATATCAATAAATATTTACAATATAAAGGTAATTCTAACCACTCTGTACTTGAGAAAATGTCATCAAATGCATAAAATGCAAAAATATTTTCAAGAAATTTAAATTGAAAGAAATTTCGAAATGTATCTAAAATATGTCGGTACTTCTATGAGGTCACTTTTATTAGTGTCACATTTTCGCTTAAAATCATTTGCCATTTACTCATGTCGGGATGGAAAGACTGCAACGTTTAGACTTTAGACCTTTTGCAACTGCTTGAAATGAGAATATACTCCACGGATCCAGTACACCAAAAAACCGGAACCCGGTTCACCCAAAAATTGCGGAACACGATACACCAGAATCACCGGAACCCGATACACCAAAAACATGAGACCCGGAGCAGCCAAAACACCGGAGAACGGTACACCCACAAACCCCGAAGCACGGTACACCAAAAACACCGGAAACCAGTACACCAGAAACACCGGAAACCAGTACAACAAAAACACCGGAGCCAGGTATACCCATAAACACCGGAACACGTTACACCCAAGAGCATGGGACCCCGGAACACCAAAAACACAGAAAATAGGTTTACTCAAAATTAAGGGAATCCGGTACACCGAAAAAACACCGGAACCCGGTACACCAAAAACGCCGGAACCTGTTACACACCAAAAACACCGGAACCTGGTACACACAAATCGCCGGGACCTGGTACACCCAAAAAGCACCGGAACCCAGTACAGCCAAAAGCACCGGACCACGGTACACCCAAAAACACCGATACACACAAACAGACCGGAACCAGGTACAGCCAAAAGCACCGGAACCCGGTGCACCACCCCCCTCCCCCCCCTAAAAAAAACACACACACCGGGAGACACTTCCACGACCTCGAAAGTGAAAGACGCAGCAAGCAAACATCAAGCAGCCCGCAGCATCACAGAAGACAATTTGCAGTGAGTGACGCGGCTCAAGATACGAGTTATCCTGTGGCTAAGCTCTTTCCTAAAGGAAATGGAGGCAAGCACAAGCTTTGAATCCCTAATTTTATTTTCGCCCGCAAGCAACGGTGCAATGTTTGGATAAGGGCCCGAAGGGAAAACACTTCTAATGGAATTTTTCGTTGAATGCCTCGTGGCGGAAATATATATGTTCGTGTTGGAGAAATCGACGAAAATAAACGGTTAAAAAAATTTAGGTAATTTCATGCTTAACCATTACTAATTCGTAATAATTCATAAGATTTATCTCTTATACAGGTATTTCAATGCACTGAAAATCCGGTAGGCAACTACCATTGTTATTATTATTATTATTATTATTATTATTATTATTATTATTATTATTATTATTATTATTATTATTATTATTATTATTATTTTTACGTGGATGCCTAAATTACACATTACTATTTGTTTCTAAAAATGCTTATTATGTAAAATAGATGTAGGTGAGGGGATTAATGGAAAATAGAGTTTAGTAATTAGTGGTTACCCACCCATGTATTTCCTGATCTCATTTCAATCATTTCTATTATTATTCTTTGTGGTATTAATCTTATTCATAATCAGTAAGAATCTGCCGGAAAGTTTCTCTATCCATAACAGTTAATGCATCATTCAGTGAATAAACTTCACGAAAATAACGCCAAAGAAAAAACTGTACGTGGCCTAATTTTCTGGTCTTCCAAAAGACGTTGGTAAGTTGAAGGAAAATTTATGAACTGTTTACAGCAAAACAGTGAATCACCGAACAACAATGAATGTTATAGCCAAATCTATCTTCTTTGAGAAAGATGGATGGGGCACTTTGTTAAAAGCTTTCACAATCTCAGCGCTCTTGCGCTCAAGCACATAAGTAACAGAGCAACAGAATCACCTTTTGGTTGGAAGTGTACAATTTTGTGGTTTTGTTAAGGTATAAGAAATACAAATGAAGCGGAAGGATCCAAATAGATGCTCTCCGTTCTCAGTGGTTCGTTTTTTAAAGTTCTTCTCTTGGACATAACTGCAATCTCTTAAATAGTTTGACATTTCTTAAATATTCTTAGGTGGATTTTGCCTTACAGAGGCCATACTGGTGATATGAAAGAAGAGATTTGATTTAGTTGCTTTGAGAAAGTCTGACCTGTGTAAAGCCTCGAATAATATAGTTATGGTGGAGGTTCGAACAATAACAATGTAGTTCGAAAGATTAAAGAAACACTTTTCTTGGGGATACGTTAAACCATTGCACTTTTCCAAAAGGAAAGATAAGTCCATGGCTAACAAAAATAGAACAGAATATAAAATTTAGGCCAAAGGCCAAACGTTGGTATCTATGAGGTCATTCTGCGATGAAACGGAAATTGACAGTAAGAAGGTTTGAAAGGTGTAACAGGAGGAAAACCTCGCAGATGCACCATGAAACAAACAACTGTTAGAGAGGCAAAAAGTCGGACGGAAGAAAAAATACGAATGGATGTACAGTAAAAGGAATGAAAAAGGTTGCAGCTAGGGGCCGAGGGGACGCTGCAAAGACCCTTAAGTAATGCCTACAGTGCGCCACGTGAGATGCACTGACGGTACTACTCTCCTACAGGGCATGGCTAACAAGCACGTGAAGAAGGTAGAAATACACATTAGCCATTTCACCCGTAATTTCATTCAAGGATTATTCACGAATACGATCAAGACAGATACCCTGCCCTTCAATAGGTACGAATGGGCAGTGAACACCGAAGGGGACATAGCTCACCATGTTACAACTTCAAATGCACGAGAACAGCTAATGAATCTACTGAAGAATAATAAATCATTTGCTAATTTCGTAACTGTAAATCTGACCAGTTCCATTCACTAGAAGGAACAAAGTAGAAACAAATTCATCCTTACTCACAAAATATATTACTCTCCTGAGGGATCCGGAAACCGAACACAATGCCTTAATGATCCTGATCCAAAAAGATCCTGAAGTAATTAGGCCCAACAGGAATATTTTCTTTCCGTGAGAATGATGAATCAAAATCCCCATCATCCAAAATGTACAAAAGAATTATGTTCTCAACAATTACTAAAAGGATAATAAAAACAGTTACAAGGTATGATTTACAAAGAGCACCAAACAATTACCACCCAACCTTTTTCCATACCATTATCATAATTAAAACCCTTAAAAAATAATTCTGAACAGCCTAGGAATTATCTTACACTATCTTTGTAAGGAAAGTAGGCCAAAAACTTCTATCAAGTTTAATTTTAGAAAATAATCCATATGATTATGGCTGAAAGTCTAAACAGATTATCGTGCAAGGTCCAAATGGGATCGACACCCAAGTTCCTGTGCGGTTCTCTGCTGCCAATCCCGTAGGGGATTACTTGCGAGTGTTTCAACCGATAACTACCATTTGCCTTAAGGAACTATTTTTCATAGAAAGAAAATCTATTGCAGTATCTACGAATTGTCAGTATAAAATTACAGATCATGATCACTTCGGTATAAAATTACAGATCATTATCACCAAAATCTCGAAGAATTTAATGCAAAAGACTCGAAAGATTTGCTCTCTTCAAAGATCCAAAAGAAAACATTGGCAAAATTTCCAAAGAATTCCCACACTGAAGATTCAAGTGGATTTGTATTCCAAAACCACTAAGGGATAATTCCTCTCAAATTCCTAAATGAATACCACAAGAACCCGGTAAAATAATCTTCCAGAAACTTTTAGGGAAACGTCACATTTTTATCTTCCTAAAAGTCACAGAGGATTGTCACATTACAAGCCCAAAAATTATGACCCATTTTATCTTTTGTCTTCAGGGAAGGAGCCTTATCTATACGTTAATAAATGACAAGGTTATCAGACCGACCAAAAAACTTGGTTAATGGCCGGAATACCGAATATTTTGCCTCTTGCGGAGGAATACCAACAAATGGGGGACGGGAAACCCTTTCGCGTTTCGGAGACTATAAACGTCGTTGACCACTTAGGGTGAAACTGTCCCTGGCGCAATTTATATTCAGAGACAGAGGTAAGGTCCTGCAGGCAAGACATGAGGGACCCTGAAAGGAATTTATAATTTTCTGGGGACATAAGGATACCTAAGGATGAAGCGCACGAAGTTGGGTGTCCTTTTCATATGTAGATGGCTGCCACTTCTCAAAGATCGACGGTTGGAATGTGTATGTATGTATGTATCTATGTATGTATGTATATATATATGTATATATATATATATATTAAATATATATATATATATATATATATATATGCATACATACATACATATATATATACATACATACATACATATATACATATATATATATATATATATATATATATATGCATACATACATACATACATACATACATACATACATACATATATATATATATATATATATATATATATATATATATATATATATATATATATATATATATATAGATAGATAGATAGATAGATAGATAGATAGATAGATAGATAGATAGATAGATAGACATCAGACAAACCTGTGATGGATGACAGCGGATTCCAGAGTATTTTATACGGACCAGTGCTGCTAAAAAGTGACGAGGAATCCTTCCATTGAATGTTATTACCCTACACTGTCAAATTACGAAAATACCTATTTCTCTTTACAGTTATTTATTCCCTTCGGCACTTGACTCCTGCTTCTCGTATACATTTTTTTTTTAATCCAGTCACTATACGATTTCTTATGTGAATGTGCATGCGCCCATAGTGTTCAATAGTCCTGTAACATATTACGGGCTGTTCAATAAAAAAAAAAAGTGACAAACTAAAATAGCATGCAAACGTGGATATTCACATGCATGAAAAATGTACCCTCTTTTACCATATATTCTGAATATATTTACCAGAACATAATATGAAATATGAGCCAACAGAAGTAATGCATATGAACCAAAATAGCACATCACTCAAAAATAGGGGGAAAAATCATCGCTTGAACATTTCATAAAGCGATAAAAAAGTCGAGAGGGACATTTGGATAATCCATAAAACAAAGAAACAAATGGAATTCAAATCTGTTCATAATCCGATCGTCCATTAGCTAAACGTAGTTGATAACAACTACGTGTTCCGCACGTCAGTTTTAGTGATAAATGATCCATGTTCTGCAATCATTTGCTTTCAATACTGTATTGTATTGCAAGCATTCTGGTGATGAACACTAAGTATCTCATTGGTGCTGCAAAATAAGTACACACAAATATAATAACATGTATATATATATATATATATATATATATATATATATATATATATATATATATATATATATATATATATACTGTATATGTGTGTGTGTGTGTGTGCAATTGAGTGTATGTATGTATGTATGTATATATATATATATATATATATATATATATATATATATATATATATATATATATATATATATATATATTTTTAGCATTAATCAGCACACATGTGAAATTTCTGACTCACATTGAGATCGAACCCAGTTCTTCCAATTGAAAGGCAAAGGCATGCTACCAATTGTGCTTCAGTTAGTAGCACCCTTGCCTTTCAATTGAAAGAAAGTTGATCCTGATGTGAGTAATATTTACATATATTCAGTATATATATAAATATATATACTGTATATAGTTATATAATATATATATATATATATATATATATATATATATATATATATATATATATATACTGTATGTAAATATATATATATATATATATATATATATATATATATATATATATATATATATATATATATATATATATATATATATATATATATATATATATATATATATATATATATATATATATATATATATATATATATATATATATATATATATATATATATATATATATATATATATATATATATATATATATATATATATAAATAAAATGACCAATACATTGAAATCCTAATTTCTCGATTATCAATATATTCGACTAATTTTTTCAACGAAAACCTTGAATCCGAAATGGATAACGATACGAAGAAACTCTTCCCTCACCTCAGGATTCGAACCGATGCCAGTTCAGTAAGAGTAAGCTCAACGCTACAATCCAACTCACAAAGTGGTGGCTCAGTTGTCAAAGCATTGACCAATAAAGTGAAAATCAAATGATAAAAGGTAATTGTGAAATGCACTTTACACACACGCATGCGCATTAAAAGAAAGTACCTTAATACAGTAAGGGATTTGTTTGTCCTGAATATTCATGAAAAACTGTGAAGAGGAATAATGTAGGATTGCTACTTGGCTTTTAAGCCTAATCGATAGGATTGTAGACATAATCCAACGAAACATAAGGCTTAGTGGTCATAAAAATGTGTTTTTTATACTTTTATTACCAAACTCCAAATACCTTGCTTTCCTTATTAAATGGTTGGTATTAGAACTAAGAACCGAACTTTACACACTTCTAAGCTTTGGAGAGTGCTTGGATTACACGTTAAGGTTCATAATTTTCCTTTTATTCTTAAATTACAAGAATAAATAATAGTGCAAAACACCAGATGTTAAATTATAGAACATTTTGGAAACATTCTTAGAAACTGACCGAAGCTCCGCCTTACATTTTTTTTTGCTTCCCCACAGATCAGAGAGAGAGAGAGAGAGAGAGAGAGAGAGAGAGAGAGAGAG
>NC_089799.1:28102113-28104613 GCF_040412425.1 Macrobrachium rosenbergii | reverse complement strand
TCAAAACTGATACGTCTGATCCTTAAAAAAATTTGGAGTAACTTCCCTAATTATTGCTATGAAACTAATTACAATTGACATCTGATCGTTCTACAGTTAACGTACATCTGGAATTTCAGTTATATAGGGTGTCATTTCACGGCTTCTGAATTACCTTGTTCAAACGATGGTTTGCTAGCATGGCAACGGCAGAATGACGTCTATACTTGGGAAGTATCAGGTTCTAAGAGATAAGTCATGAAATGATTATGCGATTCTTTCTATCCATCATCATGGTGAATCTTTCAGATTAAATATTAAATCAAAAGAACGGGAACACAGTTGAAAAAACAAAAGACAACCTTGAAGAATTAATAACGACACCTCAACAACACAACTAAATTTAAAAAGCGCGAGTTACTAGTAAGTGCATAGCAAAAAGGAGCCTACATCGTTGATTTTATATATATATATATATATATATATATATATATATATATATATATATATATATATATATATATATATATATATATATATATATATATATATATCATAATGAAAATAACTATTTTGATAAAATTACGGCCACTGACAACATTTTCACAAGGACTGTTCAAAAATTTACCAGAGAATAAAACAAAATAAAATACATTTATGAAGACGAAACGAATATTTCCAAGGGGAAGGAAGAAAGAACATTATACGTAAATAAAACGCCTTGCAGAAAACCAGCGCCATAACATCGTTTGCCTTACCAGATATCAGCTGCACTACACGGAACAGTTACAGAGAAGCAGGTGGAACGCGATACGGACCAGCGAGAGATGGTACAGCCGCCGCGGAGGAGGAGAAAGGGCGTATCAGAAAACCAACACCATAAATGGAAAAGTAATAACCACCACCCGGGAGGATGAAGAAAGAAACTGAGAGACATTACCGCATCTCACGGGGTGAAAGACTGCACCTACTAAATCGAGGCCGGGAAAAGAGAAACATCACAATATATCAGGACATGGCTCTCTGTGACCTTTCCAAATGGGAGTGCATCAAGGAGCAGCGTATAAAAGACTGAGCCGGCGAATTCATCGATTGCATTTTGAATATCAACGCGGCATTCCATTACGAGGTTGAAGGATGGAACTGAAGGAAAGTATCCTCATGGAAAATAAATGTAGAACCTCAACCAAGGATATAAGTTATGATAGTAAAAGCAACAGCTAATGAGCTATGTGGAGTATGTGCGTGTGTGTTTTAGTATACACACACACACACACACATATATATATATATATATATATATATATATATATATATATATATATATATATATATAAATAATACATATATAATATATATATCATACATATGTATATATATATAAATATATGTATATATATATATAATATATATATATATATGTGTATATATATATATATATATATATATATATATATATATATATATATATATATATATATATATATATATATATATATATATATATATATATATATATAAATATATATATATATATATATATATATATATATATATATATGTGTATGTATATATATATATATATATATATATATATATATATATATATATATATATATATATATATATATATATATATATATATTTATATATATATATTAAGCATCCTTTAATAATCACAAATCAACATATTCACAGACCTTTTGTGGGAAAACATTAGTTGTATGAAAGTAAACATAAGAAAATAAAAAAAAAAAAAAACGAAATGGCAGGGTCTTTTAAAGTAAAAAAGAAAAAAAAATTGTATTCAGGTGAAAAATCTCTCTTTCCTGTCTCACTGTGAAGGACGAAACGTGGTTGGATGACAGTGACGAAGTCTGATGCTGAATGAGGTTGCACTCTATAATTCCTACTATGTCAACGCCACAAGACAGTATCTTACAGAAAGAAATAGAAAGAGATAGTCATTGTTTAAAGGCACAATGTGAGAAGGAAGAACACTGCTAAAAGGACACAGGGACACATTGCCAATGTACATAGATATAGGCTGAAGCTGTTGGATTTTTTAACACTGTCACCAAAGACATTCATTTGAATGAAGGTTTTATGTCAATGTGCATTTCTTTCCTCAAGGTGTGAATTTTCCTCGATAACCTAAGAGATTTTCTACGAATTACAATTACACATTAACTTTGGTCAAATTTTTTTCTACGTTATAATGCTTATAAAATGATCCGTAAATTCTCTTCTTCTTTATAAACAAAAGCTCCATTCCAATACCCATGTGGAACATTAAACGTCTTCAACTTACAGTATGCATTATGAAAGCAAGAAACCTCTAAATTCCCAAATCATGACTCAAGAAGTTCCACCAAGAACGAGAAAAATGCTATCATTTTCGAGGCATAAAAAGTAGAACTGAAACCTAGTAATGAAACTTAGCAATGTCTTAGTCTGGAAAGTCCTTAATTACTAGAAAAGGTAGCAAATATGCAAAGGCAGTCTTTATATAAAGCTTCCT
>NC_089799.1:28089613-28097113 GCF_040412425.1 Macrobrachium rosenbergii | reverse complement strand
ATTAAATCATGTATGCGAAGGACTTACATCTACAAAATGAAGAAACGAAAACGGATTTTCGCAACAGTTAAAAATGATGTTTGAACATCCAGGTACCGATGAGAGTGATTGCACTTGCCAACCATACTTGCATTGTATACATACAAAAACTCAAAATAAAAAAAATAAAGACATTCATAAAATTTATGTTAATTGGCTAGCAGAAAAAATATAAATATCACGTAGACGACTACATGCAATTATAAGGAACAATTTTAACACTAAATTTAACATTATGGCATGGAAACTCCCCAACATACCCTGAGGAAATTATGTACAAAACATACGAAAGTAAAAGTTGAATTACTATTGATTAAAAGAGACAGTTGGCCTGGTGGTAAGAATTATAAATCCCAAAGCAGAAAACAGTATGCTGAACTTATCCATCTTGTGAAAAACATCAGGAAACCTGGAGAATATCTATATGATTACTAAGGAACACGGTAAGTAACATATAGCAAAAACCAGTTAAGATTTTCAAATACTATCTATATGATTACTGCAAGTAACTTATAGCAAACCAGTTAAGATTTTGCAAGTAACTTATAGCAAACCAGTTAAGATTTCTCCTTGTTATGGTCAACGAGTCGAGTAAAACAGGGCTAAAATCTATACGCGTTACCGGAAACTCGATTATCTTTCTCGTCTATAAATCTGTTTGTTTATTCGTCCGTCTCTTTCCTCCTCTCTCACAAATTTGCAGCGCGGAAAGTTACGTGGAGAGAATAAATATTTTTCTGCATCGTCATCAGTTGGCTCTCTCCTCTCTCTCTCTCTCTCTCAATGTTATATAAGTTTATTAACACTTCAAACAGTCCGGGTCCTCACCTATTCTTTCGTCCAGTCAAACCCTCCCTCACTCCCTCCTTCACCCCTCCCCTCTCCCTCTTTCTCCTCCTCTCCCCATCCTCGCCCCAAGCTAATAAAAGCGGCGTCCAAACACCGTCCATTCCAAAGGCAAACTCGCGGCGTCTGCTTATTTCCTTGAGGGATTTGGCTGTAACACCTGGCCAATCTCACCTGTCAATGGATGTGGCAGAATTATTAACCAAGGCTGGAATTCTTGTAACCATCAAACGGCGAGCGGGATTCCGATCTAAATTTCGTTTTAGCGATTTAAACGCAGCTATTTCATTCGGCAACAGAGCTACTTTCCCAGGAGATAAAGCAGAGAGGATAATCTGTTTCATGGTTTCAAATAAATTGAAGTCTGGTGGAAGAGATCGCATTTGGGATGTGGTAACATAGCTTAGGTGTGCATCACATTCGCTGTTTAAAAGCTAGGGAGTTATATGTAGACCGCACTTGGTTCCGATGGAGGTCACATAACACATGTTGATTTGAAAACGTTACGTGTATTGGGTAATAGTCTGACATTTTTTTTTTTGATTTCTCACTTGTTTGGAGCTGATGCAAAACAAGCATTGTTACGTTAGCGTGAAGGTTTGGAATCAATGCCAAACAAGATTTTCCTGCGTTCTTGATAATCAAGAACCCAGTTTGTGAAGCGTTTTAGAAATCTGAGTACTGATTAGTTTGATGACATATCTGCGACCATGTAACCAGAGCAAAAAGTTCTTTAATTCTCATTATCTTTTTGCCCAGAGAAGATTCCGGTTGAATCAGAAATTATTTCTTCCCACCGAACATTGGAAGCTTGATCGTGTAGGTGTGGAACTCATAAACAGTATTTAATGATCTAATCCAGATCCTTGCTATCAGAAAGACTACCCATCTCTAAAACTAAAAGGATCGGTTTTGGAATTAAAGTCTTTTAATTTTACATTTGCATAGTTACAAACCCACAAACGGAAGTAAAAAATGTGTCAAAAGTAAAAAAAAAAAAAAAAAAAAAAGTAACAGAATCACAGAAAGGTTTAAGTCACACGGCCATAAAATTGGAAGCTTCCTAGCCCACGTCTTATTATGGATGTTGCTGTTTACAGTCACACTCCACCTTGAATGAGGAGGTCGGTAAAGTTATTTTAGTGGTCAGTATAAAAATAGTCAGTAGATTTAACGCCTGACATTTGTGTTTCAGAGAGGAACAGATCAGAGAGAGATGTCACGTGGGGCCCAAAAAAAAAAAAAAAAAAAGGCAGTAAATATTTGTATATAGTTTGGCGAAAGGAGGATGTTTACCATACCCTGGGGCATTCCTTCGGTGGAATAAGTGTATATTATTATATATATATATATATATATATATATATATATATATATATATATATATATATATATATATATATATATATATATATATATATATATATATATATATATATATATATATATATATATATATACATATATATATTGTATATATATATGCATGGTTGTATAATAATGTTACACCAAATTACTGTTCTTGGTCGATTTTCACTGTGGAAATCCAGGTTTCATTTCGAATATATTTATATATATATATATATATATATATATATATATATATATATATATATATATATATATATATATATATATATATATATATATATATATATTTTATTTACACACACACACATAGAGGTACATTTCTGTTTGGAGGAATTTCTAATACCCTGGACTCTCATTTGAAAGACAAGGGTTGGTGCCCAATGTGAATCAGAAATGTATTAATTTCCACACACACACATGCATATAGATAGATAGATAGCTATATAGATAGATAGATAGATAGACAGATAGATATTTATTTGCATACAACGGACTCATAATCAAACATTCCAAAAAAAATCGTCAAAACGTCTTTCTTGACGACTGAAACATTTAAAATGTATGGCTCCGTTCTGTTTGCGTTTGAGGTAGCGTGAACGGTCTTATTCCTGTGAACAAAACTCGAGAATTACACGTTGTTATATTTTCTCTCTCTCCCTCCCTCTCTCTTTCTCTCTCTCTCAGATGCTATCAAGACCAGCCGACTAACAATCTAGTACCTAATAAAGTGCCTAGGTCAACAGGCATATTCTGGAATCTTGAGGAAATGCGCCCATACAGTTGCTTATGCTCGAGTTTCGGAGTTGGACCTGACCTCGGTTTTCAACCTGAGACCGGAAAACTATCCCCCGTACGGCCCTAGAGAGAAAGAGAGAGAGAGGGGGGGAGGGGGTTGCTTAATAGTGTAGTAGTTAATTTGAAATATCAAAACTACAACTCACAGAGCTTTCTACGACCACACAATGGCAAGTTGAATATATTCTATGCAGATATTGCTGTGAATAATAAGCAAAAGTGACCTAAAATGACCTAATCTGTAGCCCTTCATACGAGAGAAATGAAACATATTGGGTTATTCATTCCGAAGTTGTAACGATAATTGCTTGCTGTACTTGGCATATCAGATCAAATAATTTACTTACACCATTATTAGTTTTCTGAAAAAGAAAACTATTGTGCCGTCTTTTTCTGTTCGTCCGCACTTTTTCTGTCCGCCCTCAGATCTTAATAACTGCTGAGGCTAGAGGGCTGCAAATTAGTATGTTGATCATCCACCCTCCAATCACCAAACATACCAAGTTGCAGCCCTCTAGCCTCAGAAGTTTTTATCTTATTTAAGGTTAAACTAAGCCATGGTCGTGTGTCTGGCAACGTTATGGGACAGGCCACCACCGGGCCGTGGCTGAAAGTTTCATGGGCCGCTACTCATACAGCATTATACGCTATACAGAAAACTCCATTGCGCCGAGGAAATTTCGGCGCATTTTTTACTTGTTTTTCTTATGATAACGAGAGACAAGGAAAAAAAAAAAAGTCGACCTATTTTGCAACCCTTAACGTGAGAGAACCATAAGTCATAAAAGGTTATATGGCCCCACATTGCTGCGCCTAGCAGGCGAGGTCACAGATTCCAAGACGTTATTATCACGTGATTATGACGTCATAAATTGCCATAAACGTTTCAGAACTGTTGTGCTTGAGATCAGTTTTCAACATAAGGTAATGGTCGTAGTTTTTATCTGAGAATATTGTCCCGTCAGACTCTTTCGATTTCAGAATGATGCTGATTAAATTCTCAAAATTTTTTGTTAAGAAAAGATAGCAATATAAAGGAGACAATAAAAAGGCAACTAATTTAAGTTAAAGAAGCAAGGATAAATGCGAGGAGAATGGAAAGGACAACGATAGGAAAAATGGAAGAGGAAAAAATGAACCTCGATAAATATCACATTGTTGGCAAACCTCCTTTGGCAGCCAAAGGAATTATGACCATAAACCCCTGAAAAAGGGGGACTTCAGTAATATTTTATGACAGGAAGGTCATGTCACCGCGAGAGAGAGAGAGAGAGAGAGAGAGAGAGAGAGAGAGAGAGAGAGAGAGAGAGAGAGAGAGAGAGAAAGGAGGATTGCTGGAATAAAAATGACAAAACCAGAAAGTCAACTGATAACAGAGAAAAATGACACGCTATTAAAGTGCTCTCGTTCCTTGGCCGTGAGAGAGAGAGAGAGAGAGAGAGAGAGAGAGAGAGAGAGAGAGAGAGAGAGAGAGAGAGAGAGAGAGAGAGAGAGAGAGAGAATTTTTTTTGCTTACATTTCGGAATTACCGATAGCTACAGTATTACTGCCTATTTTCTTGTCCGATATATCTTTCATAGCCATCTATATAAAGCAACGTTATTTGTTCTGTATACGTAGGGAATTGAGGTTTAATTATTTCACCGCATACTAAGGAAGGAAGGCACAATTTTAAAGATTTTATGATTAATTTACTATTAGACAAGCGAGATATACTGAAGTTAAAAAATTTCCTGTTATGAATTGCTCTGAAATTGGCAAGATCTTCTCAATACTATTTTACCTTTGAAAACTGAAATTAAAATTTTCAAAATCAGAAACAAAACAATAATTATTTACAGGAATTTTAATGAATTTGCTTATTACGGTTTAAGGAGAGATGAGTGCCGTTCTATATATCCCTACCTGTGAATGTGAAAAAGAAATGTAAAAATAAAAAAAAAAAAAATTAAACACGCTTTTATTAAAATGCACTAAAAAGTAAAATAATTTTCTGAGACACACCAGGAAAAGAAATAACAAAGTATATTTCATTTCTTGTAGCATTTCCTTCTATGTTTGGCGCCCATGCTTTTATTTTTATAGGCATGATTAATTGCAAGAAAATCCTGGTGTGTCTCAAAAAATTATTATTTATTTTTTTTTTACTTTTTAGAGCACTTTAATAAAAGCGTGTTTAAAAAAATTGTTTTTTCTTATTTTATTATTTTTAGTTTAGACAGAAATTGTAACCGATTTATGACTGTAGCTAACGAAATTGAACGTGATATCCTGTCAAGTCAAAGAAGGTATGACAAATCCGAAGAGTTTCATACAAGTCTGGGAGAGGTCACTGTAGGGTCACTGCTGACCTACTGATCATGTAAGGTTGTATTGTCATCGGGATTGAGTAACCATGCACAATTTCAAGCCCATCGGACGAAGGGAACAGGTCGAAAATTGAGTTACAAGTTTTGACCCAAACAGACAGACAGACACAGAAGTCAAGTTAAATAAAACCATGTAAATGGGGGTAATACTGTGATCATTCCTAGCATAGTTTCCATATTAATTCCCCCCCTCTCTCTCTCTCTCTCTCTCTCTCTCTCTCTCTCTCTCTCTCTCTCTCTCTCTGTTAATCAGTGCATAATGTACATTGCAATTATACTTTGAAACAGCCTGTCCCTGAAAAGTGAAGGAACAAAAATTAAATTTTATCATGACTAGATGCATAAGAAGGTTAAAGGATAGTATAAATTGTGCGTTTCTCTCTCTCTCTCTCTCTCTCTCTCTCTCTCTCTCTCTCTCTCTCTCTCTCTCTCTCTCTCTCTCTCTTTTAATCAGTGCAAAATGTACATTGCACCTATACTTTGCTAGAGCCTTTCGCTGAAAACTGAAGGAACAAAAGTTAAATCGTATCATGACCAGATGTACAAGAAGGTTCAAGGATGGTTAAAATTATGTTGGAATGTCTGTCCGTTCTCTACTAAGTATTTTGTGTTAACATACAATTCTGCTTTCATGTAATACGATGCTGGAAAAGGTGACCATGAAAAAACCCCGAATAAAAATGGCAGAAAGTGAGGAAAGACATTTAAATGCAGTTTCCATTTTCTGTTTTAAACTCGCCATGCAGGAAATCTGTTCCATCGCCACAGGACAATTTCCAGTTTTCCAGTGACCCGGACGATGCTCCAGGACGCGGCGTCATACAACCATAAAAATGGAATATCTCTATCTGGTTCTTTTTAAAACTCACATGAAAGAAAATACGTTTAGCTATGTATGGGAAATTGGGTGGGGGGAGGAAAGAATTGAATTTTATATGCACAAAAGAAAATTGGAAAAGTCTGAAATTACACAAGGTAAGATATTACGTTTCCCAAATTATGTATAAATTATGCAATACCATACCAAAATTATCAGACCAATACGGGAATAAAATTTCAAAATCTTACCGAACCAGCAAATATATTAATAAATGCCGCAAAATTGCATATTATTTTTCTTTTATTTCAGAGAGAGAACCAACAATGGACTAGCTAACTTCTTTACCCTGATACTAAGAAAATGTACACATATCTTGTTACTTTCATAACTCAAGAAATGCGAGGGAAGGCGGGGGTGGGGGGGGGGGGTTACAGGGAGTGAGGGTGGCTGAGGTAGGAAACAAAGGAGAAACTGAAGGAACTTCTGACCAATTTCTCTCTCTCTCTCTTAATCGGTGCATAATGTACATTGTAATTATATTTTGCTATAACCTACTGTTGAAAAGTGAAGATACAGATACCAATAGTATCATAACTAGATGTATATGAAGGTTTAAGGATAGTATAAATTCTGTGTTAATCTCTCTCTCTCTCTCTCTCTCTCTCTCTCTCTAGTATATTGTGTTGCTTACAATTTTATTTTCATGTAATACGATGTTGGAAAACGTGAACATGAAGAAACCCCGAATAAAAATGGCAGAAAGTGAGGAAAGACATTTAAATGCAGTTTCCATTTTCTGTTTTAAACTCGCCATGCAGGAAATCTGTTCCATCGCCACAGGACAATTTCCAGTTTTCCAGTGACCCGGACGATGCTCCAGGACGCGGCGTCATATAACCCTAAAAATGGAATATCTCTATCTGGTTCTTTTTAAGCCTCACATGAAGGACGTTTAGGTATGTATGGAAAACTGGGTGGGGGGAAAAATTGAATTTTATATGCACAAAAGAAAATTGGAAAAGTCTGAAATTTAACTTGGTAAGATATTACGTTTTTCAAATTATGTATAAATTATGCAATATCATTCCAAAATTATCTAAATAATATGGAAATAAAATTTCAAAATTTTACCAAAGCAGAAAAAACACTAATAAATATTGCAAAACGTTATGTTTTGTTTTTCTAGAGAGAGAACCAACAATGGACTGGCCAAATTCTTCATCCGAACACCAAGAAAATCTACACATATATTGTTACTCT
>NC_089799.1:28062113-28082113 GCF_040412425.1 Macrobrachium rosenbergii | reverse complement strand
ATATATATATATATATATATATATAAATATATATATATATATATATATATATATATATATATATATATATATATATATATATATATATATATATATATATATATATATTATACATATGTATATATATACATGTTATACATATATAGTATATATATATATATATATATATATATATATATATATATATATATATATATATATATATATGTATGTATGTATATATGAATGTATCTATTTATCTAGCTATCTATCTACATATGCATATATATATATATATATATATATATATATATATATATATATATACACACATACAAACATACATACATACATACATACATACATACATACATACACACACACACACACACACACACACACACACATATATATATATATATATATATATATATATATATATATATATGAAAATGTAAGAATGCGTTGCTTTGTATGGTAAATGAACATTACGATTAAAGTGGCATATGATATTTAGTTTACACATCTCGTAAACAATACTGCAAGTAAAATAAACAAAGCGAACAAACAACCAAAGGAAGAGAATATATACGTTAAAAGAATTAAAACATAATCATTCTAAAAAAAAAAAAAAAAAAACATAAAATCACTGACAACATCGCCATCACATTATGGCCAATATAGCGGCGGAAAATTAAACTCATAAAACCGTCATGAAATGCTTCCAAGACTTATAAATCAAGCAGTATGTACCGCCGACGTGGAAAACGGTAAGCGCGTATAACGAACGCTCCTAATATCCCTAGAGAGCAGAAAAGCAAGGCAGAATTCTAAAGGTCATAGTTGCAAGCAAGCATTTCCGCATGCAATTGCAGTAACTTGCAACATTCAAGGGACTGTGTTCCAATTGGACGCCGCCACGTCAGTTACCTGCATGAAAGTTTGTCAGGTCCAAGAGTTCCCACCTGCACATGCAAGGCGAACGAGTTCCCGCTTGTTTTTCCGTCGTCTGCGACGCTCTTTGTTATTTCCCCGTTTTCATTACTGTCTAGAAAGAGTGTTTTTCTTTCATACAGATGACCCTTCCAATTCATTTACTTAGGAGATTTCAGCAACCTTCAAGATGAAAACAGATCTCCAGATGAATACTTTTGCCGGTTATTAACTAAAAAGATCTTACGCGAAAAACTCCTCCAACGAAGTTCCAAAGTCATAATGTTTTCATCCGTGTTTTTTTTTTTTTGGGGGCTTCGTCTATAAATTTTTTTATTTTTTTTTTTAGTCTGCAAGTGGTATACTTAACAATGAATGGATCTTTCTTTAATTATAGAATCAGTAGTCAGTCTTTTAATAAGGTATTAAATTATATTTTTGCATGTGGCCTATTTGATGTGTAGGACATATCACAGGCTGAACATATATATATATATATATATATATATATATATATATATATATATATATATATATATATATATATGTGTGTGTGTGTGTGTGTGTGTGTGTGTTCCAAGTACCTGGTTATTACACAACTAATAGCAGAATTCAAAATTTTACCTCACTTCAGCCAGATACCTGAACTCTCATAACAATAGATATTACGACTGAGTACTCTGAAGGTAACAGTGGTCCCTTAAAAAGCTTCTTAATCACGTGAAAAATCAAACTAAGTTTATCCAAACAAGTGTGAGGTGTCAACAGTTAAACAAGATATACGCTAAAGCAAAAGGGCAGCACTCCATCAAACAACTTTAACTGTTTCCCTGGTCTTAATTCACTTCAGCAAAACTAAAGGAACAAAACATGTTTATCACTTTGCCTTATGCACACAATTAAACCTATTCACTGGTGGCCAATAAATGAAACACTTTTTTTATTTTAAATACAAAAATTTATTTTTAAATTCAAAATTTATGATTAGAATTCACAATCTGAAAAAATTTACTATTACTTGAAAACAACACAGAATTTAATCAATTCTTGAGTTAAATTACAAAGGTTAATTTATCAAGAAATTAAATCAATCAAGCAAAATTTACACTATCAAGAATTACTCAAGATTTGAAGAGAAAATCTTAATAAGTGAAAATTAAATCAAGTATACAATGTTAAATCATTAAGAAATATTTAAATTGCTAAGTAAATAAATGTTAAATCACCACTATATACAATGTGAAAATTAAGAGATTGCAAACACAAGAACACTCAAAAATACACAAAAGATTTACCAAAAACAATTTCACTATGGCAAAAATTCCTTAATACACCTTATTATACCTTATTATACCATGATAACAATAAGTAAAATTCACTTTACCTTACACAAGCTTGTGAAAACTTCTGCAAACTCACCTGAAATGCAGCTGCTTGAGATTCACAAAACACACTTTTGATAGGTGCCATTACGAATATAAACACTTTTCCTACATTTGGATCTCAAAAGCTAAAATTAATATCAATGACCAAACAAATATTTTACGTTATTAACTTTTCTCTTTTGAGAGAGAGAGAGAGAGAGAGAGAGAGAGAGAGAGAGAGAGAGAGAGAGAGAGAGAGAGAGCCACACAAATGGTCTCCGAAATCAGAATGAACAAATCTTAGGATTCCAGCTATGAGTAAAACAATCGGATGATGTCATTATTAAGACATTTTGGGAATGAGATACAAGAGAAAATTCTAGAAGAGGAAGATATCGTCACTTCCTGAGCAAAACGTTTTAGGGCCAAAACTAGCGCGTTAGAACAATACGTGATCAGAGCAATGTAATCTTTAGCATGATGCAATTGCCATGTGCTTCAGTGTAATAACTTGTCCGTATTTCTCAAAAAAGTACACGTCTTTACCAGAAAATCATATGGGACACAGATTTTAACGAAATTAAAAAAAAAAAAAAACAGACGGCAGCTGGCTAATCATAAATGGCATGTTTTTAAAACAAGACGAAGAATCAAAGTTGGTTTTCAGAATTGTGCAGCCTATTGTTACCGACCTGTCAGCACTGTATCTTTCGCGATGACAACCAAAGCAAAACAGAGCATTCGCTACCACACATACGTGTTGCTGATATACTACGTTACTATCAAAAACGTATTAATCATGCTGTAAAGTTATCTAAATCACTAACTCTTTTGAGATCTTACATTACACTACATAAGATACTTCAACAATTATTATCATTACACAGAACACATGATAACTAGAAACGTAAATATATCAACATCATGAAAAGATATACATTTTAAAAAGCAATATCATGAAAATATATATTTAATATACCAATGATATTTTAAGATACGGGGAAGGATATGGGCCAAGGCGGAATAGATTTGATCTCAAGAGGAATAAATGCATGAAATTTTGGCCATATGGCCCAGGGCTGGTGGCTACGGAGGGTAGGGGGCGGCCAGCATTTAGCCATTAGAATTTAAGATGAATTCATAAGATAAATTTATATGATTCTTTTCCATTAAACTTCAAATAAGGAGAACTTTTTCTGGATTTACTGCAAGTCTGTGACAAAAGATAAAAAAAAAAAATCTTGAATTAAAAAAAATCACAGCCACGAAAACCTCTCACTCTGTGAGAATTCAAGAAAATTTTGACAACTGGATCTGGCAGATATAGAATTCCGTTGGCGAAAGTGGAGGTGTATGCACTCTCTGAGTGCCTTCAGACAAGCATGATCTTTTAGACGACGATATAAATACAACAGCGTTGGATCCTCTCATCGTTAATGGTATTTATTACAAACTACGTAAATACCTTTAACAACACGCATATCTTATGAACATTATATGAGTGGTTTAACCAAGAAGCATAAGGATTGCCTGGTCAAGCCCTTCCATTTTAATGGTGCATACATTTTAACGGGGTACTGATCGCCCATCTCTCTCTCTCTCTCTCTCTCTTCTAACCCCCTTTCATCTGAACCACAACAATTTACTAATAAGTAAGCACTGACTTCACTCTTTGGGTTGACAGAGTTTTTAGAAGAGAAAGAAACATGCAGAGACACAATACTTCAAACACATAGGAAGAATCTCTCTTGTGCTTCAAATTCCGTTCCGACTAAGTTAAGTAAAGCTGATTCTGTAGCGTTTTCGTTATTAGAGAGTTTGAAATATATATATATATATATATATATATATATATATATATATATATATATATATATATATATATATATATATATATATATACATACACATATATGTATGTGTATACGTGCTTGCGTGTGCGTGTTTTTCATGGCGTAACTGTTAAAAAATGTAATATGCATTCAACCACTACATGTCCGTCATATCTCTGGAACAGAAAAAATGTTTCCAACTTGTACCAAGGAAAGAAAAATAGCTCGAATATTCGAAATGCGATGTCTTTCCAGATACCGCAGGGAAACCACACGAAAAATAAACTTTTTCTTTTTTATTAAATGTCAAGCTACCCGTCACTGGTCGGACAAATGTAAAATATTTTCGCTCCGGTCACCCCGCTCGTTGGGCTTCCGTGGAATCCTAGAACGAGAGTCGGAGATATACGAAGCCAATGAAAAAATGCGTTTGAATGTGACCTTGTTACTTCGGGTTACCTCTGGGAACCTCAAAGGCTGGCTCACTTTTACTCCTGGGGACACGCCGGTGGGTCGACTTTGGGAACTCCGGGGCTCTCGGCCTTGCTTCTCGGTACCCCAATCAGCGAACCGCATGTCATGGACTTGACCTAAATACATGTAGGACACGTCCACCTAGGGAGACAACCGCACTCAGTGTACCCAGGCTCACTGTGCGCAAAGACGATTAAATTCAGAAATTTACCTAAGTGAAACGGAACCTACGTTATTCATTGCTAAGATTTCCATACCTTATTTCTTAACAAAGGAAATTAACAGAGGAAAACTAACCACTTCATTTATCTTACTCCTTGACAACGGTAAGTATAAGTTTAATGTTATGACTTCATTAGTTTGCAATTTGGAAAGGGTAGGTGACTAACTGAAGTCATCTTCAATACGCTAATCGAGCGTGGATTCAAGAACGGCGACAAAGAAGGCTGCTTTAAGGACTAATATTTATGAAAGTGAAAAGAAATTGAAAGATAATTTCCCAATCAAACTCATGAATGATGTTTTGCTAATGAATGGACACTGTTACTACTGAGTTCTGACTGTGGCAGATATCCTTTCAACATCATTTTCAATCTTTCTAATGCAAAGTAAATAATTTAACTCACTCATAACAAGTCGTATTGCCACTTTTATAAATTATATTGTTTCTTGCACAGGATAGAGACAGAGATCTCAGAAGCAATTACATGAGGAGTTAGGGCCCAAAACAGCATAATCACTGTAGAGAAAATTGAAAGATCGGAAAGACAGCGACCCTAAGCATTTAGCTGGGGGAATATCTGAACAATTCAAGCTCTCTGAAGGCTGAGGGGTGGACTCAAATTAGACGCTGAATGATATATAAATACATACTTGTCTGTTTTATTCAAAGAAATCTTTCCGTATTAAAATCTCACGGAACGGGGAGCGCAAAAGATCCGTTAATGATAATAACAGAAGCAAGTCACTAGCCAGACATTGTTGGCACAAACAACCAATACCGTAACGTTCCACAGGGTGTGGAGGGAGAGGGTGATCTTATTAACTTGTATACCAGTACTAGCTGGGAACTAATCTTTTAATGTATCAACTTGAACGCCAGCCAAGTTCTTAGGGAAACTAAATTCTCCTGATTTGTTAGGAAACCTAATAATCCAGACTAATTCCTTGAACTGATATAATGTCAAATACCTGACTTTCACAACCAACACCCAGGATTAAAGTGGCCCCAACCCTCCAGGTGACCAGCATAGCTACATCAAACTAGAACCGTCTGGTCAGAAAATCAAAAAGGAACTTGACATAATGAATCTGCCTACGCAAAATTTTGATCGGAATCTTGTAAAGCCTAAGGACTTTAGTTGTGTTTCTAACAATATATCATGATTTCATAAACAACAAAGGGTTTCATTTCATCATCATTTTTTAAAGAATATGGTTGTTCATTAGTCTTCGTTAGAAATGAAATTCGAAACTGTATACCAATTAAAAAAATAATCTCTTGAAAAAGATTATCTGAAATACAAAAGATATGAATTGCTGTTACAGCAGCATGTATACTCGTATGCATACATAACAGTATTCAAAATGTTCTTAAGAGAGTCCTCTGTCGTCGATTCTGTGACCCACGGCTAAATACCTGTTAAAAGTCCCCCATCGCAATTCGACACCTTCCACCCTACCATATAGATGCTTACTGATATTTTTCTGTCGATACCTCTATTGCATGCGACATGGTCTGGCATAGGGTTCTGTTAGCTTAACAATTAATGAATTCCTGGCTTGTCCAATCTGTACCTCTAACATTTTTCCCCCATCGATGAGAGAATCGAAGGTATTAGTTTGGGCTCTGAATATATGGTATAAGCATTACTGGGATTGTCTAACGTTTTATGTAAAAAAAGGTTTGACGCAATTTTGAAAGCCTAACTGCAAGGGATGACATAAAGATCGTCTAAATGTTTGTTGGGCCAACCTCACTCTCGTCACAGTTCCTCCTTCATAACTGAAAGGATTTCAGCCAAATTTTATACAGGTAGACCATCATGTGTAAGTGGCATAATTGTTGAAATAATTTTTTCTAACCGGAACATGAGAGGATATGCTTGTAACTAAATGGCTGAATACCATGATAAGCTTTGTCTTACAAAGTTGAAAGAATTATGATGACAAAATAGGGCAAAAGGCGTTTTTCTGTAAAGGTAGTGAAAGATAATCATGAACGAACCTCTTGTGTTTGACTACGTCGACTCTTAGTCGCACGGTTACTAAATCTTAAAGGAATCTCAGGATGCTGTCATTTCTTAAGTGTGTTACACATTCCGTCCTCGCGACATGAAAGAACATATGAGAAACACGTATTTCTGTATCTTGAAAAGTACTGAACTTTTTACAAATAAATTTTCTGATCATGTTCGAGTGACCTTTGGATCATCTTTAGTATAAACTATGTTGTTAAACTGATCTATGAGAATTGTGAAAAACCATAATTGGTTACCAATGTGCGTGGAGTTTGTGTGAAATGGCGTGAGTAAGAGATTGGAGAGAGGGATTCATGGGGAGATGCTGCCTGAACATGCACCCCCATTTTGCACTTTTGTAATAAACCAAAAATTGGAAAATTTGAGTCTCATCCGATATACCACTCACCACACATGTACAGAACTTCCTGTTACAGCTATTTCAGTCGTTCTGTAAACTCTTGCCAAGCTCACTGCTGAACGTATCTAAGTTTTGTGGATACAACTTATACTCATTTCCTATTTCAAGTATTGTTTCTCAGTCTGTCCAATGACTATTGCTTTTACTCCTTTATTTTTTTCGTCAAGGGGTATACCCACTACCTTTTTTTTTTTATTATCTTGCTGATGAATAAACCTTTTGCACCTCCTTTCGTTGCCTCCTAGGCCTCTTCTGTCGACATCGCTCAATTTGAATAATCTGTAAATGCTCTTCCTTTACGTATCACCTATGATGTTGTGAGCATATCTGAATACGGATTCCGTAATCTAGTCGAGTACAAGTTCTTCCACAACACCAAATACGACTTATTTTTCAGTTTTCACTAACATCCAATAGGTGAGTAAACTTCTTTCGTCTTCAAACGTTTAGTGTGTTTGGGGAGAACAGATACAGTATTTCTAATAGCTAAATTAGCTGCTAAGAACTGGGTGATTATTCCAGTGTTGGAAATGCTTTTCCTACCTCGTGTTTATAAAGCTTCATGTTGGACTGATTCGTCCTTGTTTGTAAAACTGCTTTTACATTTGGGATCTGGTATCTTCAGATACCAAATATCCGTAATTTCAAGGACCAAAATAATTGTTTCTGATGCCACAAATAAATGCAAAAACTTAACCGCTCGACTAAGTGATTAAGAACAAAGGTTAAAAAGAGAGAGAGAGGAAACGGGGTTAATTAAATGGAGAATAAAACGAAGAAATGGGAATGATTCATACCAGTTCTTTAACCACCCAGTGCCGCCACCCTTAAGAAAAAATAATAATTCAACTATTCTTGAAACACAGTGTATACTTGAGAACACAGCCAAGCTCTCCTTTTGAGATTGGGGCTCTTCATTAAATGGAAATTATTACGAGCTAGAACCTAATTGTGCCCGACTTTCCTTTCAACTTATTATTCTCCTTCATATTTTGCAATTAAAGTACAAAGAACCTGTTATTTGCCCAACGTCTGATGTTATTCAGTTATCTTGTACTGTTAAATATTGAGGCCTCTTTATTGTTCATTTAAAAACATTTCGGTTTTAAATTCTTTTCTACCAGAGCATCTTTACTCTTCTGTTCTCTACGACTTTTATTCATCTGCCATATGGCCGTTTGACTTGACCCTCTACTCCATTTGCACATCCACTGCCAGCTGTTCCCTCTCCCCATAGAAAAATGGAACTATGGTAACATGGATCCTGACCTCCTCACGGACCGTCTCTCTCTCTCTCTCTCTCTCTCTCTCTCTCCGGAGGGCCAGGTAATTACCGAAAGATTTCCGATAATCAACTTATGGCCCATCAGCCATAAAGCCTATTTTTCACCCACGATTATGCGCTTCCCAGGCAGGAAATGGAAATAATTCAATAATGTGATACATGGTGTGATTAGTTACCGATAATTCCTAATTTCCTTTGATGACACCGCTAATCAGATGCAGCATATAATTATCCTGGATACATCGGCCTTTGAGCAGTACAGTTGCAATTAGCTGACGTCTGCAATTCATTACTTCTAGAAGACCATGAGTACTGAGACGTAAAAAGGAACAGAAGAGGCTGAAGTAAAAGGAAATATGTATTCTCAGAATTTTCTTTTAATATTTATTCGCGGATCATGGTTACATTCTAAATGGATAGGAAGATGCTAATGGAATGAAGGAATGAATAGTGATTCCATAAAATTCTCTAATGATCTCATTCCGTACTAGTGATAATGTAATACATGAAGGCCATTAAAGTCAGGACGGCTGCTAAACATCAAACAAAACGTTGCATGATTTCGCTTAATGAAATGAATCGATCATCTTTAAATTTTAACTTTAATTAACAATTATAAGGATATTGTTATAAGCTATATTTAGGCATTATCTTCAATTTAATGAGGTATTCATAAAGAGGTAAGGCTCTTAATTGTTTATACAATCGGAAGCATTACTCCTACCTTATCAAAAATATGACATTTACACTGGCTGCATCTTAAACATAAACTGAGTGTATGCTGTCATTATACTCATAAATATAAATTCCAACAATTGTTATTATTATTATTATTATTAGTTGCTTCTGTTGCTCTTGCTGCTGCTAGCTAGTGGATGTTGTTGTTACTGCTGGTAATGAATACCAAGGCTTTAGGATAGGAGTGCATACCAAATGAGGTACTGCTGCAGATTAAGTATTTTCGAGACAAACAATTTCCGACGCATGGCCGAAGGGCGGAAACATGGCGCTTCCAAACTCGGTTGATGCTACATGGAAATGTTGTGTTGTAAAGCATGTCGCTTTCTTGTGCTACACACACACACACACAATATATATATATATATATATATATATATATATATATATATATATATATATATATATATATATATATATATATATATATATATATATATATATGTATATATATTACATATATATGTGTGTACATATATTTATATATATATATATATATATATATATATATATGTGTGTGTGTGTGTGTGTGTGTGTGTGTGTGTGTGTGTGCGTGCACGTGCGTGTAAAAGTCACAAATATGCACTTGACTTAATATTCAGGAGAATCCACAGGAAGAACTTTAAATGAAACATCAGACTGCCAAGCAATCTCGTGTATTTGACACATTTGTTGTGTGTGTGTGTGAGAGAGAGAGAGAGAGAGAGAGAGAGAGAGAGAGAGAGAGAGAGAGAGCATTAGTAAAAGTCTAAAAGCAAGGAAGAAAATATTCTTATTCCGTTGCCTTCATTCTTCCCCACTTACCACATTTTCTTTCCTTTTGGAGACGCCTCTATTGCTTCCTAAGGAATTGGATCCCACACTCTTCCTCGTCCTCCTCCTGAGCTCATCCTATTCGTTAGGTGTGAGGAAGATAAGAGACTAGGAAGTTTTTGAGAGGCCCTTGAGATTTTCCAAAAATGTCAAATTAGCACCCAAACCCCGCATCGTTAAAAAGTTTATGAATATTACAAATTGGAGTTCACCGAAACTCTTTTTAAAGTCTGATGCTTTTTGGATCACTAAAATTATTTGGAAAAATACACGACCGCCTCAGAGACCTGACTAACGGGCGAGGCCACCACTAGACACAGCGGCGAGTTTTACACTGGATTTTCACAACTTTGTGTCTCAGTGACTGGAAACTGATAAGACGTATCGAAATATATGCTCCTACTATTTTCTAGATTTAAATTAACAATCTTTGTATAAATATGATATCACCTTGAATATTCCTGTAAAGCTAAGGTACATTCTTAGCTATATACTGTCCAGGAATTCGGAATTTTTTTTTTAAAAACATGGAAGTCATTGCTTTTTACTAAGGCAAAGTCATGGGAAAATTTGTTCCCATATAATAATGGGATGTTGTATAAGCCTGATTCCACAAAATACTCCACCCAAGGATGAACACGGATATGTGAGCTACAACTGTTAGTTAAAGCCTGTTCGAAATACAGTTACAGAGGTGATTTTCCTCTTTTTCAATTTTTGGATGAATTCTACATATATTTACGCAATAACTTGCACGATTTCGCCATTACTGCAGCCATCGGGGGTTAATAGAAATAAAAAAGACTTACATGGAATAGAAAATAACTTGGCACAATGGGGAAGGAGAAAATATCAACAATATTATACCTACAAAGTTGTAATTCTTCAACGTAACAGGGATACATATAGAACCTAGCTATATCTTAACAAAAAACGGAAAAAACGTTCCCAAAAATCTGAAAAATTCAAGTGAGAATTTTTTTTTTTTTAACCGACTGAGTATTTTTATCTTTCTAACCAACTAAGATTACATTTATCTTTCTAACAGACTGAGAATATATTTATCTTTCTAACCGACTGAGAATATAATTTTCTTTTCAGCCGATTGAGAATATATTCATCTTTCTAACCAACCGAGAATATATTTCTCTTTCTAACTCACTGAGAGTATATTTATCTTTCTAACAAACTCAGAATATATTTATACATCTTTCTAAACGACAGAGAATTTTTTTCTAACTGACTGAGAATATATTTATTTTTCCACCCAATTGAGAATATATCTATCTCCCAGACCGACTGAGGATTTTTATTTTTCTTTCTAACCGACTGAAATTGTCTATCTTTCTCACCGACTGAGAATATATTTGACTTTCTAACCGATTGAGAATCTATTTTTCTTCCTAACCGACTAAGAATGTAGTTTTCTTTCTAACCGACTGAGAATACTTTTTCTTTCTAACCGACAACAGCTGAAAGAACAACCCCAAAACCGGTCTTTTAAACTCCCTAACTTCTGCCATAGAATGGCCTCGACATAACACCCCCGAACGAGAAGGCAATTTGAAAAATCCCGACTTTCCAAACACTTGAGGTGTATTATGAAGGGTGCCCGTCTTTGTGCCCGCGGTCGAGTATTTCAGACTAGAATGGAAAAAATTCAGGTTAGAAAAATTGTTTCGTATTCAGTGTTTGGAGGTAGCAGTCGTAGCTGAACGCTGAAGTTTCCAATGTAAAGAGAGAGAGAAAGAGAGGGAGGAATAACGGCCTATGAAAAGAAAGGAATATAAGTACTGAATCCATTTTCAGTATCTGTCAGTATATATATACAGTATATATATATATATATATATATATATATATATATATATATATATATATATATATATATATAATTTATATATGTATATATATATATATATATAAATCATTCTTATAAACTGTTTGTAAACACACTTATACACACACACACACACACACCACACACACACACACCACACAAACACGCAATGAGCACACACACACATACACACACACATATATGTGTGTGTGTGTGTGTTTATTTATATGCAGTACTTTATTCCTATCTGTTTACACGCCGTTATTCCTCCCCTCTCTTTCTTTTTGTATTGAAAATTTCAGCGTTTAGCTACGACTGCTACATAAAGACGTTTCTATAAAAAAGAAAACTCAAGGGTTTGTCACATTCACTCTTAAACTGCTAAATCGTGGATGAGCCCCCTATGCCATAGAACTTCCACAGCTTTGGCCATTTCACACACCTAACGCAGAAAGCTAATCAGTAGCCATTTATCACTATCTAGGAGGGTTCGTCCACTTCTTAGATCCTAAGGTCATTCCATTTCGTTACCACTTTCACCCCATCTATTAATTCTTTCTAAGTCCGCTTATCTACCTTCTCCTTGCTACTTGAATTACAAACACTGTTCACCATTCTTTCGTCGTCCATTCTTTTTTACACGTCCGACCTTTCTCGAAAATTAACCCCTCCTTTCACCCAAAACCCTATCAATTGCTCTTGCAACCTATCTACAACGCAAGCAGTTCACATTAACAGCTTCAGCATTTTTCTTTCATATTTTATTCAACATCCAAACTTCACTTCCATAAAAGAAACTTGGCGCAACAATCCTTCCCTACATTTCAACTTTGACTTCTACTAAAAAATTCGAGTCTCTCCTCCATCTCCTGCAAACATCCTGTTACTTTTTTTTTTTTTTTTGCTTCACCGTTTTGTGAATCACCTTTTCTCTCACCAGGTCATCATCCTCTATATTTACTCCCAGATGCTTATACATTCAACCGCTTCCTTTCTTCCATCATCAGTAGTAACCTTCATGAACTAATACAGGCAATTATTGTCGGAATTTTAGAATTTATATATAAACATATAAATCTGTGACCTTAGAGTAAGTCCATGGTATTCGTACTGGAAAAGTATTAAGGTCATTCAAGACTCGATTTAGTTAAAATCTGGAGGATAAACCGAGGAATAATAATAACAGTATGGTAGTAATCTTAGATACATGAAGTACACGTAATTTCTCTTGCAGTAACGTTTCCACTCTTTCTCAAACTCTCCTCAAACTGTGAAAACAAAATGTAAAATTACATACTGGCCCATAAATTAACATAGTAAACAAAACTATGACAACGCAATCTATACAGATATGGGAATGAAGAAAAACATAAAAAATGAAATTAGTTACAATCTTTAAAAAAAGGTGAAACACTGAGGAATAAATATGTTCGCTGGAAACGAAACACTATCTTGACATAAGAAACCTATTTCAAATCGACATGGTTCTGTTTCCACTGAACATATCGCTCATTTGCCAGAGGAGTGACACAACTCAAAAAATTTGTTTTTTGAGTTATTGATACCAGCAGATAGCCCGATCTTTGTTCAATATTGTGGCAAAAACGTCTTATTTGTATTTGTAATACGAACCGCCAGAGGGCATGACATGTCACTCTTACACTATAGAGAGTATAGAGAGAAACTTTAAAATGCTTCCCCTGAAAAATAGCAATTTTTGAGTTAAGTCACTCTTCTGGCAAAGGAGCGATATGTATTTTTTCCTCAATTGTTCCCATGTTCTTAACTTTTATACTGCCTGTAACAGTTTTTGTTATTTCTTGACTCTAACAGCTCTTGCTATTCTTTATGTTTGTGTATTTTCACATATGTTGAGATTTATATTATAATATTATTATTTATTTTTATTTACATTTCAGTGTGAAATATTATGACTGCCAGTTATCAGTTTGAGAATGACTCGAGAAATGTTGTTCCTTTATGTGTTTAAGTTCACAATAGCATTAGGATTCCTAGGAGTGACTTTTATTTCGGTTAAGATAATAATAATAATAATAATAATAATAATAATAATAATAATAATAATAATAATAATAATAATAATAATAATAACATCTTCATCATACAAAACAACACAAACAGTTACCAAACCCGAGAAAATAGTAAAAGTCCCACGGTGATAAAGTGAAATAAATAAAAAGCCTCGCTTTAAAGCCTTTCAATCAAGGTCCTAAAGATAAGAGAGACCGATTTCCGCAGTTTCCTTCACTGCACACACAAACAGAGTCGACGAACATATTTATGATCTATCAATAAAAGCCAATTACTAAAGTCTATTTGCTGAAGACCCTCTCCCTTTGCTCTGTCACTATTTCACTCCAAAATACCGACTATCTCTTCCTCTGTTTGCATTTTATTTCACAGGCCCACATGTTCCCTTTATCTCTCTCTCTCTCTCTGTCTCTCTCTCTCTCTCTCTCTCTCTCTCTCTCTCTCTCTCTCTCTCTCTCTCTCTGTGTCTTTATGACTCTTTCTCACTCTCTCTCTCTCGATAGTAGAGACTGTTTTTGCAAGACGGGACCTTGAATTTTGGCTAAATTTTCACTTCAGTTCCAGAACACGGTTATTTTCCATGGTCTGCTTGCGTGGCTGTTATAAAACGGTCTTAATGAATTTTAATGTAATATGAAATTAACGTACCTTTCCTACAATAATACATGAAACATTTGCTTCCATTGAAACGTAAAGAGAGAGAGAGAGAGAGAGAGAGAGAGAGAGAGAGAGAGAGAGAGAGAGATTTATACAGTGCCTATTAATAACCTTCATACGAAAACAAATTACAAATTGGATAGCGTTCTCCAGCCGTTAATGATCTACATAAGCGACATTCGAGGGTTGAAAGCCATTACGTTGTAAGGGTGAAACTGAGGGTTCTTAAAGGAGTAATCAGAATAATGGGTCATTCATTTAAAACCTATATTAGAAGAGAAACTATTTCTTTGGTAAGTAAAATTATAATATTGGCCAGAAGATCGTGATTTATTTAATTAATAAAATAATATCTGCAGTAGTAGGCATTAAATTTTCTGACAGATAAAATGCAGAGAAGACTGTTCAATACGAAAAAATTATGATTTAGAAAGTCAGAGATAAATTTGTAATAAAATCAACTCTCACTGAACTTACACACACACATACACACACACATATCGAGCATGTAGTACAATTTGCAGTTGGTGGCAAATATTGTGTAACCAGCTACAGATCTCGTTATATTCACTTTGATTGGCTGATTGATTTATGGCCATTAAAACTAAGTTGTTGACAACAAAAGCCAACTGAATAGGAGTTTAAAAAATGGCTCTAAACTGAAAATTTCCTATAAAGAAATATTAAAAATTAATTTAATTATTTAAATCATATAAATATAAACACATATATACTGTATATACAAACACACATAGTGTACATGTATATGATGTAAATTTTGTTGAGGAGGCCAACATCCTTGTTAAAATACATAACTGCCCCTCAAGTTACCAATGATGATAATAAATAGTTATGGGCAATGGAAGTAAAACCATTGAAGTACAGTAGTTTACACATTCGAATAGGTTCTTTCAGCAAAATTTGTTAACATTAAAAAAAAGACTAGAAGTATGTTTAATGGGACTATTATTAATAAAGGAGCAGGGGTGAGGCGCAGGGGGGGGGGTTAAACTCTGCATGAGAGATGTATCTATGTGCATACACCAAAACCCCGTTGTGAAAGAATTTTACATTTGCTTGCATCTATAACCAAAGACAAATGGAAAATATCTCACCGCAATGCTTCTACTACAAAGACAATAGGGAAAATAAAACCTATAAATGACTAACAAAACTACATTAAAGGCAAAGTAAATGTTGAAGTCACCGTAAAAATGTAAAAGAGAATTTTGAAGAAAAAAGAAATAACAGAATTTCATCATTCACACTCAAAAGAGACAATTGCTTTGATGGCTACTTTACCTCATTTCTCAACAAGCTATTACCGTTTCCTACAAGAGTACTCCGATTTTCAACAACGTTTCCAGGAAGCTTTACAGAAACAAATCGATACTTCATGGATGAACAATATTTCATGAATAGTCCGTGCATTTATTCAACACAATATGGAGAAAAAAAAAATAAATCTTAACTCAATTTATTTCATGCCTCAAGATGGCTGTTAACATCTGAAGCATGAGATAATGGTCAGAGGTTTTGTTTTGTCTCAAGGGTGGAAAACACCTTTATCTAATAACGATAACTTGTTTATTACTCTATGACATTTTTAGAAAGTAAAACGTAAAATTTTTCCCTCTCATTCTCTCTTTCACACACTCATTTTGGGTTTTCACATAATTTGTTACATTTCATGAAGCTCCTTGTCTGTAACACACAGGCACATGCTGGAAACATTTTCTCTTTTATTTCTTACATCTATCTGTCTCTTTTCTAACACACATCTGTCGTTTTCTTGCAGCCTTAGCTATGAGTCTCTCTCTCTTTATGTGTCTCTCCGAAACACATAAATCTTGTTTTCCTGTATTACTTCTCCATTTCTCTGTCTGTCCGTCTGTGTTGTTTTTCTTCAATGCTTTCCCACCTCTCTCTCTCTCTCTCTCTCTCTCTCTCTCTCTCTCTCTCTCTCTCTCTCTCTCTCTCTCTCTCTGACACACAAAAACACATATTTCATGTTCTCATATAACGTTTTTCCATTCCTAAATCTCTCTCTCTCTCTCTCTCTCTCTCTCTCTCTGACACACAAAAACACATATTTCATGTTCTCACATAACGTTTTCCATTCCTAATTCCATTCTCTCTCTATCTTCTCTCTCTCTCTCTCTCTCTCTCTCTCTCTCTCTGACACAAAACACATATTTCATGTTCTCACATAACGTTTTTCCATTCCTAATATCTCTCTCTCTCTCTCTCTCTCTCTCTCTCTCTCTCTCTGACACACAAAAACACATATTTCATGTTCTCATATAACGTTTTTCCATTCCTAATATCTCTCTCTCTCTCTCTCTCTCTCTCTCTCTCTCTCTCTGACACACACAAGTAAACACATGAAAAACATATTTGGTTTACTTCCAGTGTTATAATTTTTCTCTGAGCTCTCTTTCTCTCCCCGGTAAAGCTCATGTTATGTACTTATACGCCTTCCTTGCTGGTTTTTTTTACACTTAACTGGACCGGAATATTCAGGCACTCGTAAAAATTCATGAATTAGACATTCAGTTTAGCTGTTCATTTAAAAACCTCCGTCTGCTGTGAGAATTTCTGCCTAATCTTTGCATGTCCAATTTTTTAAACTTGTATGGGATCACAATGCAGAAGGGAAAACGAAAAACAGAACTTCTTTACATTTTATGTGTATATTTCATCATATAAACGAATACGTAATGATACAAAATTTTATTCAAAGTCCTCTTCCTCTCTATCTACCTACTTCATCCCGAGTGCTCTTTCCAATTTGTTTATTAGCTAGGGTAAAAAGGAAGAGGAAAGGCCATTCAGTGTCCAAATTTATTCTACTTAATTAATTAAATATCGAAGAAATGTTATGTATTTTTCCCCGGTAAGTTCGACTCTAAGTATTTGCATATTCAACTTTCTTTTTTTAATCGCCACTTTTTGTTTTTATTTCTGCTCTTACTTTCTTTACTAAAACTAATGACCAGTTTCTAAATATTCTCTCTCTCTCTCTCTCTCTCTCTGCTGCAAAAACCCATGCATAGGCTAGCACTTGGTTTTGACTTATTATATTTTCAATTGCTTTTCTCTTCATACTGCTATTCACCGTTGTTGTTCTATTTTCTTCATCTTTCTTCATATCCGCTTATACTTACACTTCTACTTCTCAGGTTATCCACTTTCTCTCCCTTTACTCAACATACTTCCAGTAATTTGAATTCTTCTCGTCCCCCCTCCCCGCCTCTGTCTCTCTCCTTTCCTTTCCTTCATGCTCACCTGTATTAAAGATGATGTTCTCAAATAAAAATTTCCATTCTGGAGTGAAAGCCGAGTGCTTTTCTCATGCAGTTTAATCATCATTGTTGTTCATGTATTCGGTGGGCAAAATTCTTCATCATACAATTTGTTTTTATAATGGTTATTAAAGTACCCGGTATCATGTAATGTAAGTAGTTCGTAGGCATTAACGACAAAGTATATATAGTATACCAGATACTTAAATGAATATGTTATTATTTTTACAATTTGCGTGTCCATATCATTTAAGGCTGTCTTGTTATATTTGCAACCAGTCTCCCTTCTTATTTTGGTGGGTCGCCATTATATGTTAGTATTATTTTTTCGCAGTTTAGTTATCCTCTCTCTCTCTTTTACACAGTTGGCACTTACGCCAAAGAAAAGTGTTGTTACAGAAAACGACGATTTTACGCTCAGTTACAAATGCTGCTTGTCCTTCTTTTGCCATTTACCTGTATGTTTGGATATTTTTCGGGAAACATTCAGGTGTTGTAGTAACATAAAAACAATCTGGAGGAATTTGAGACATGGAAGACGAAAAAAACAAAGGGAAATATATTACGGCAATGCATCTTGTCTAGGGTATGTTATTCCATATGCTCGCAGTCATTCTACCATGATGGATGTGTCACAGGGCTAGGTAGAAATTACTTAAGATAATGAGAGAGAGAGAGAGAGAGAGAGAGAGAGAGAGAGAGAGAGAGAGAGAGAGAGAGAGAGAGAGAGAGAGAGAGAGTGAGAGAAGGTAACCACAAGCCTATATAAATATACATGTACAACTATACATGCACACATATGTGTGTGTGTAACTGTGTATAATCATTGGTGTCGTTTTCAATAAATGTATGATTAGGTTAGGCCTTCGTTACTGGCGCCAACTTCAACTGATAAGTGGGTAAACAAGAGGCGGCATAAAGAAGTCAAGAAGATACTCAGTAATAATTATCTATTATATTAATTTCCTTGGCTGCCTTTGTGTGTGTGTGTGTGTGTGTGTGTGTGTGTGTGTGTGTGTGTGTGTGTGTGTGCGGAGGCTTCTGGGGCTTCAGAAGGGTTCAAGACAATCTCCAGGCTCTTTGAAGCCTTTCGACTCCGCAAAACTGTTCTCTGGTATTGTGCAAGAACGGAGGTCTAATTGCAATAATATTCTTGAACAAACCAGATAAGAGAATATTACGTAAATTTGTGAGTAATTTCTTAGCAATAAAGTTTTCATCACATATATTGCAAACAAATATTACTTACGCTTTTAATGAAAGTTAGTTTTCCTTTAATATACTGATGACTGATTTTAAATTAATATTTTAAATGAATATTAAAGGAAGTCCCAAAATCATTCAGTTATTTGTCAGCAAGACGTCACAGCTGCTTTAGGAACCTCCTAAAGAACGTGATTGTATATTTAATTATTAAAAATCCTTTCAAGTACTTTTACGGACATGGTAATGATTGTTTTGAAAGAAATTATAAATATGAAATAAAACCACCATAAACAGTTACAGATTTACAGGAATCTTGGTAAATATTACATAAAATAAGTTACAGATTTACAGGAATCTTGGTAAATATTACATAAAAGAAGTTACAGATTTACAGGAATCTTGGTAAATATTACATAAAATTCTAGTCTTTCAAAATACAAAATAAATTTTGATGAGGTCTCCAGAAGAATTTGCAAACCCCAACTCCTGGATTGCCCAAAGTAAGGAGCCTTGGGTCTTCCATTTGTTATGAAGTCAATTTCAGACTGCATAACATTTGATGTCCCGAGAGCCGGGTGGGTCAAAAACTCCTCTTAGGGATCCCCAAAATGAGGACTACCTCATGGTTTGGGGTTCCGAGACAGGACAGGGTTCTGACATCCCCCGGCAGTCCACATATAATACTAAAACTCTGAAACATTTGTTTGTCTGTTTGCTCACTGGAAGGTAAACGGGAATGATGCTGCCCATAGAATTTTGCTAACTAATATTAGTAGGATTAATTTAGCTGTGGGTATGGGTATGATATAGATATGGGAATGGTATGGTATGGAACAGATATGGGTATGATACAGATATGGG
>NC_089799.1:28054613-28057113 GCF_040412425.1 Macrobrachium rosenbergii | reverse complement strand
ATGTGCTTTCCACAACTTTAAACGATGTTTAAGAATTCTTACGTTCTGCATAACTTCATTCAACATCTTTCTGCCAGTTTTCGACTTCCCTGGTCCAGTTCTTCACCCTTTGATTCTCAGACAATAAGATTCAGTTACCCTTTAATATCTGTATCACTACTAACATGAGACAGTGCAATACTGTAAGTCATTTAATCATTCATTCTAACATACTGCATGTAATGCAGTGTAGTAAATGTCTAAATGACGCAAGGAGACTTTTATTCATCCACAACATTTCCTGCCATTTTATCTTAGTTTACCAATCTTCTTTACAGAAACATAAACTGGCCCGTCTCAACTTTGTATAGTTGTAAAACATTCATATTTTCAAATGCTCAAACTGACAAGAAAGCTCTGAAAAACCAATCTATAAACAAGGAACTGATTTGAGTCAGAAAAGCAGGTCGACCTTTTCGTCCTTACAGAAGTATACCTGCTGATGTGTTTCACTTACAATCATGATACCAAAATTGCATCTACAGTATAACACAAACTGTGACCTTGGTTGCACTTGATTCTTGAATGCCTCACCGACCGTTTTCTAAGAAAATGATCCACGCTGTTCCTTTTTTCTAAGAACTCCGTAGATCTTCTCATACAATTCCTACGAACATCAATCAGACCACTGCGAGTAGCATGCTTCTTGGCACTGCGACTATATTTTACACACACTAATCGATTTTATAACATGTCCACTACCCTTATTCATACACGAGTGAGGGCAAATGATACGAAACTGCTTGGCTACTGGAGACTTTCCTTTAGGAAAATATACAGTACAAATCCAACACTGAGAGACCATTTTACTGTCGATCACATTTCCTCTCCCTAACTGGCCATTTTCATCTTAACCTCTTCTGCTATTCATTCATACTCCACCAGTAAGCACAGTTTCTCTGAAGTTTTCCCCATTCCATGACTGTCCTTTTTCTTTGATGATCCACATTCACCATTTGGTTGTGAAGCAGAGAAAAATTACCAGACATTCAGGAAATTTCACAACTTGGCGATAGCGCACATCATCGCTGATATCATCCAACTTTCCAGCCCAAATGATGTCATTTTTATGATTTGGCTTCCTGACTGTGTAAATGAAGAATTCATCTGATGCCACAACATGGAGAAAGTCAGCTTCATCCCAATCTTTAAGAAATGAACCACAAAACCATGCACGGTCTTCTCTCTGTTGCTGAGTGATGTTGGGCTTGCTGATAGCATGAAATGGCTTGATACCAGATTTTTTCAACTCACAATATACAGCACTATAACTTCTCTTCTTTCCCCTTTTTGTTTCTAGTTCAAGCACCAATTTACGTAAAGACTTTCTTGGTCTACCCACTGCCTCAGCTATGATGTCTTTTGACTTCTGAGAAGGGACTTCAGGCCTTCCAAGATTATCACTCTTTTTGCGATGACAGTCATATGGATTTTTGTTACAGTTTCTTTTAACAAAGGATTCATCTCTTTAAATGTATTTAGCTATCCAGGAACGTGAAATGAAGGATGTGCCAGCATCCCTGGCCTCTCTGAAGGTTATAGTACAGATTCAGTCAATCCATCTGATTTCCTCCGAGTCGTTAGCTATGGCTGTATCTAACTCCGTCAGCCCTTTGTTGGCCGAGTTGGTTGAGCTTCAGACCGTCATTCGATGGGCCGGAGTTCGATTCCCGCCGCCGGCTGATGAAGAGTTAGAGGAATTTATTTCTGGTGATAGAAATTCATTTCTCGCTATAATGTGGTTCGGATTCCACAATAAGCTGTAGGTCCCGTTGCTAAGTAACCAATTGGTTCTTAGCCACGTAAAATAAGTCTAATCCTTCGGGCCAGCCCTAGGAGAGCTGTTAATCAGCTCAGTGGTCTGGTAAAACTAAGCTATACTTACTTTTACTTTCTAACTCCGTCACTCAGTCTGAAAATACAAGAAATGTAAATTGAAAAATAGCTTAATAGAAACTTTAAATAATGCACTTGGAGATAGGCTATAGCAGAAAACTTCATAACTTTCCATTTGTTCTGTGGAGGGGGCCTCTAATTTCGAAACTCCCGGTATATAAATATATATAAATAACACATATATAATATATATACATATATGTATATGTTTTTCGGGCAGAATCTCTCTCTCTCTCTCACAATTTTTGTGTTATTACATATACTGTGTAATAACACATTATGAAAATATTATGTTAACTACTAACTACCCTAATGTACTGTAAATTAAACATTGTACACAAAAACTTTAGCAACTTCCATAAACCGCTTACAGCCGATGGCTTGGTATAAATAGAACGGGATAATTTCAATGGATAAGTTCAGCTGGAAAAAGCCTGATATTCAGGCGAAACGGCCCCTAGTAATTTCAAATAAATGGAAAACACACCACGACTCTGTCTACTTATCCAGAACTTTGAAGAAGTATTAAAAACAGAAGTCAGGAAATATGAAAAAGTCTGCATCA
>NC_089799.1:28034613-28052113 GCF_040412425.1 Macrobrachium rosenbergii | reverse complement strand
CAACCAAGTACTGAATGAACAATTAAAAACATCTTCGGCACGTCAACATTTCAAGGAATCCTGAAGCTTTCGTCCAAACTAGAAAACCCAGTTTGGAAAACCCAAAGTTCGTATGCACATAAATGGCGTGATGTTACTGAAGGTCATCGTAGTCACATGCAAAACGTCGATATGGATATCTGCATATGACCCCATAAAAAAAGGAATGCACAAAATTTATAAATCAGGAATTTTATTTTTTAATAAAATTCAACACAAAGACGCCACATCATTTTCTCGCTTTCAGATTACTTGAATCTAGTGCGTCAGCTCAGTGAACAACCGAATGCTAGAATTTTTTTGTTTTTTTTTGAGTAAAAGTTAAATTATATTATGACAAATGAAGAAACGCAGAGTGTCGTCAGAAAATCAATAAAGATGAATAAGACAATGATAAGACTATGCAGTACACTGAATTCTCTTGGTTGAAGAAATCTTAACATGAAAACATCATTAAGTTCGCATTAACAGCACTCTATCTAATATATATATATATATATATATATATATATATATATATATATATATATATATATATATATATAATATATATATATATATATATATATATATATATATATATATATATATATATAATATATATATATATATGTGTGTGTGTGTGTGTGTGTGTGTGTGTCCGTATTCCATCTAGGGACATTCACTTTCCAAGCACCAAATGTTTTAAAAATAAACCTAAACTATCTACATCCGTAGCCGCAACTACTCGAGGCTAAAAGAACCCCCATTTACGGGTAAATGAATCTTGCAATTCGCTTCTGCACATTTGAATTCATTGCAATTCCCTCGGAGCTGAAAGACCCGGATAGCGCTGAGCACTTGTTACGACACACAGGAGAGAGAGAGAGAGAGAGAGAGAGAGAGAGAGAGAGAGAGAGAGAGAGAAAATGCATTCCACATTCCGTCGTTGGAGCACATCGCATTACAGTTTGCTAAGCGGGAGCGACCTTGTTAGATTCGCAGTCGGATCATAAATTATAAATACGCGAGAATACATATATTCTTTTGTACATGTCACGATACGCGTATAGCTGCTTATCAGATGTCCACATGTGAATGTGGTTGTTTCAAGCATACTTCAGTTTAATGATAAAAAAAGATTAGAGTTATACAAACGTGATTATAACAGCAAAAACCTATGTTGATATGATTTAATAATTAAAACAAAGGTTTGAGATGAGCATCTGTTACCAACTCAATACTGCTTAGTTACACATGAATGGCCTTTCCGTTTTATATCCAAAGAAAAATAAAATATATGAATCTTTCAGCATGGAAAAGAATGGTTTGAATTAATGGGGATAATATAATAACTATATCTCCCAAATATTTTTGCAGTGATGACACAAGTCACATATTAATGAATATTTAAAAAAAAATACTAAATATTTAATCCTCCACCACTGATTTAAAAGGAAGAAGAACCTATTCCAAACCATCAATAAATGAACGATAGGAAATCAGTCTTCTTATGCAGGATAATACCGTTACCTTGTTTTAAGCAATCTCATGAACGTAAGCAAAATAAGTTTTACGGATTATGATCAAGCAGACAAACCCAAAATGAGTGAGGTATAATACGTCAACAGCTCGATTAAAATCAAGCGGCTATAGCGAAATGAATGAATTGAAATTTGGAATAATGTACGAACAAACAAATAAAAATGATGCAATACAAGAACATTTCTATTTTAGTTTCTATTTTAGTACTAGAAAAAAAAAATAAAATACACCTAAAAGAAGTTTTAAATATATTTCGGACGTAGGATTCAAACTTTTTTTAATACCCTCAAAGCAATCTTTACAGAATCCACGCAAATCGAGCGGCAGAATCTGAAACAATGTCGATTGCAACGAATGCAAATAAAGGCACAAGAAGAAAAACCGTCTCGGCAACACGAAATCAGGAACCCTACAGAACGAGAAACTCTTTTCCGACAATAGATTTCATGACATGCAAAGATCATACCACCTCATAATGCTGAACACATATTCTCTCGTTCTCTCTGTATTCAATGGACAGACGTAAAAATACTTGAATAAGGGGAGACAGAGAGAGACAAAAGAGAATCCTGGGTATTATCACGAGCGTGTAATATATACATATAAGTATATGTATGTACATATATATATATATATATATATATATATATATATATATATATATATATATATATATATATATATATATATATATATATATATATATATATATATATATATATATATATATATAAACATTAAGCTACAAACGTCCTTAATATCCAATTCGCTCTATCTCGGAAATAATATATTTTCATACATGTTACCGAAGGGGAATTTTTTAGTTGATAATAAGTTCGTCGTCCCGTGGGCTCGAACCAAAGAAGGACATGAACTCAGGACTACAGTGACGCCTTAACCCACAAGGCCAAGCCCAACCAACGAAGGACAAGAACTCAGGACTACAGTGACGCCTTAACCCACAAGGCCAACAAGTTGGCCTTGTGGGTTAAGGTCCTGAGTTCTTGTCCTTCGTTGGTTCGAGCCCACAGGACGACGAATTTATTATTAACTAAAAAATTCCCTTCTTCGGTAACATATTTGAAAATATATTATTTCCAATTGGAATATTAAAGGATATTAAAGGACGTTTGTAGCTTAATGCTTGTATATGAATCACGGTGATGTGATAAAATTTCATTCATATATATATATATATATATATATATATATATATATATATATATATATATATATATACATATACATATATATATATATATATATATATATATATATATATATATATATATATATATATATATATATATCAGACAGTTCTGGTTCATCTCTTCCTTTCTCCCCTCACTTCTGCACCGTTCGCTTTTCAGCAGCGTATCATCCTCCATTTTTTTTCCACATCACTGAACAATCTGAAAACATTGTGACCCATCCTTTCACTTACGTTGCCCGTTTTAACACACTCCTACACATCTCTACATTCTTCATATGGCGCACTTCCTACGCGATATCTCATCTCTACCATTCCACCAATTTTACTTTATGTTCATTAACCGCTCACACTTCACTTCCATAGAGAAAATTTGGTTCAGCATTCCCCTCATATATTCAAACCTTGGTTCCTAAATACGAGTTACTGTTCAATATATTGCACCCATCCTGGCACTTTCCTTGCTTCACCTATTCTGTGATTCACAACTCTCATTCTAACATCTATTTATAATTAAGTACTTATAAGAATGAATTGCATCCATTCTTCAACAATCAATACAAATGTTATTTGCCCCATCTTCCTAATACCCATCTACGGTCATAACTTTACTCTGCCTCAAATTTACAATTCGATTTCGTCCTCTTGCAAACTGTTCGAAAATCCTTCCCTAGTCTTTGTAGTTTTTCTTCATGTTCATCAATTTGTACTATGTCATGTGGAAACAGCAGTTATTCCACACTTGATTAACGTGTCATCTCCTCTCTCTCTCTCTCTCTCTCTCTCTCTCTCTCTCTATATATATATATATAAGTATATATATATATATATATATATATATATATATATATATATATATATATATGTATGTATATATATGTATACATACATACAAGTATACATTTATACACATGTATATATGTACAGTATATATATATATATATATATATTTACTGTATATATAAATACATACACATATGTATAAATGAACCGGCTAGGCAGCATTTAACCAAATGACCATCAATGCATTAGCGGCTGACGTCAACCCCACTCAATGAACGTCAACGATCATCAGGATCAGGAGAAAAAAAAAGTGAACGCTAATTCGGATTCTGATCAGGAGAGGACTGCTGACACCTGATTCCAGAAATGTGTCACATTTATCGGCATCCGAATCAGTTTCCCGGAATTAATGTAAATTTCTCAGATTCCCGGGTACGGGTTCTGAAGAATATGAATTGTGACGTGTGCGTGTGTTAGCGTGTACGTAATCATAATCATAATCATATATATATATATATATATATATATATATATATATATATATATAATATATATATATATATATATGCATATATATATATATATATATATATATATATATATATATATATATATATATATATATATATATATATATATATATAGCTACAAGAGTTGGTTTGATTGCATGTTCTTACCTTAGAACATAACACATCTAGCTGGGAACCAACACTTCGTGCAAGAAATAAATGCTAGGAAAATTATGATTCAAGCAAATGGAAGGACTCAGGAGAGAAATTACAGGTCTAAGTTAACTGAATGTATTTACATATATCAGAAGATCAATTACAAAGAGCCGCAAACGCTGGGCTCTTGGCACCTCTCAAGTGAAATGATGCAAGATTAAATAACTTGAGAGCCACAAATTAATAATGAGACATAAATAAAATCAGCTTGAAGGCTTGATTGATGGACGTAGGGGCACAGAAGGATACAGATATTCTACAGCGCTTCACACACCCGTTCTGTAATGTATGGAGAAAGGAACATGATCACTGGGTGAGCCGATACACGGTCTAATTATTACACGGGAATGCTGAAGGCTCAAGGAGTAACTTCAAGATATGCTCAGTAAATTAGCGACATAATTCATGGTCTAACACAATGCAGGGGGATATTGAAAAACGAAATGAGATAAGGGTAAAAGATAAATGACTGAACACTCTCCACCACACAGTACCTTTATTCCTTAAGCGAAGCTCCTTGGTTGCAGAATAAAATGGCTCTCAGACGAGTGGGACCTTCTACACGTGGTACCTTCACGTAACACTGGAAGGGTGGGGGGTTGTGGTTAAGGTTATCGGGAACACGGATCGAGCGGATCGAGCAGGAGCTCGGAGGTCACGCAGGCAGCATGTTACTAGGACAGTCCTCTGTCTGCTTCTACCTGGTGAGTCTGAGTGATGACACTGTCACCTTTGCTAGACCACTTCCTTGCTGGTGTTCATAGCCCCAAGCAATTCAGGTGCCCTGGCTGAGGAGGGCGATTCCTGTTTAATCCTGCTGTAGGCTGTGCACGTGGGCACTGCGAAGGAGACGGTTTCTGCGAGGGAAAAGTCTTCGGCCAATGAAAGTCATAAAACAGATAAAGTTAAGCACTTTGAAGAGGTTTAGTATGGAAAGTACTGACCCTGACTCATTTAATGGGCAAAACTTAATTTACAGGGAGCCATTCCTTAAGCGCTCTGTTTCTCTACAAATAAGCACAGAGGGCTGCGAACAAGTGAATGCTTTAGCAATATATATATATATATATATATATATATATATATATATATATATATATATATATATATATATATATATATATATACATATACATACATATATGAAAATGGCAAGTGCCATTTCATACTTTATCTACTAAAGTGTGGATGAAATCTTCGTGTATTACACTGACAGAACATTAATGCCAAAAGGAGGCTCATCAGTAGCGCTGCATTCACCACTATCTCATACACTCTTCCTGGATATTAAGGTTCTTCCATTCCAATAAATCTTTTTTGCAACCTACCCAGTCCTTTCCAGGTCTTCCTGAATTCTCTTCTCTTTAAACTCTGGAATTGTTCATGCTTTTCGCAATTATCGCCCTCTATTCTTTCCATGCGACAAATCTATCTAATAACATCCCCATCTATCTTTTCCCAATTTTATCATTTCTACATATCTCTCCTCCAAAACAGTTTATCCCAGCGGCTCCATACTGTTTTGCTTCTTTTGAGGTCAAAGTGAACACTTCAGTTTCAAAAAGATTCATACATCGCAAACACACTCCACGTTTCATCCAGATATTTTCCACACATTCTGGCGCCTTTCTTCAGTACCATATTCTTTGCCTCACCTCTTTCGCCCTACAACTAAAATTTTTATATTTAATTCCAAATACCTATAAAAATCAATGTCATCCATTCATCCACAAACTATATCAACAATCTCTGTGCCATCTCCTGGTTTTCGTTTATTCATACTATTTGATATCTGCGTACATTTAACATTCTTCCGTTAAAAATGCTTTCTAACTCTTTTCGTCCGTTTAAGAAGTTTCTCTTCACACTCCCAAGTATATACCGTAACCTGCAAACATCTACATTCCATACAGTTCTTTAACATTATCTTACTACATTCCGTCTACACACGATATTCTTTTTCGACTAGCATCACTCCATCAATAAAGATGTCAAACAGCCAAGAAGAGGTAACACACTTGTCATAGAGCAAATTTTATAAAAGCCCATTTACTCTGACTACATCGGCATTTGTCGTGATGCCCGATTTACAATCCATTAATCTCACATCTACAAAATACAACACACACAATCCATTTTGTTTTACTATCAAGCCTATTAAAAGATTTTCTCAGTCAGTGCAGAACAGCTATCCTCCTTTACCTTCCAACTTCCCAAACTATTCTAATAATATATATTCCCTGTATCGTGTTCTATTTTCCAGTAATTCTTACAATAGCCTTGATCACCATTTCCTTTAAGGAATGAAACAACTATTCTTCTCAACCGTTCCATCAGAACCTTTCCCTCTTGCAAACATACCTTGCACACACTGGTCATCCATCAGTTATTCAATCACAGCGTCACAGTTGTATTAGCATCTCCTGTGCTATTTCATCACCTCCATGGGTGTTTACTTATTTCCCTCTGTTTATAATTACTGCCATTCTTACATCCGCAACAGTCACTTTAACATGCATCCCAAAAATTGCACTAAATCTGTTTCGCTATTATATCATTCAGATCTGCCACTTTCACCTTGCGCAATGAACAACAACAATGGTCTATATTCGTTTTAGAAAGCAGCTCATAATTTGCAGTCTTGTTCAGTATCATTTCTTTCTACATATACTTCCCTGCAGAGCATCTTAGAGTTAAAGAATTCGAATCACCACCTGCGTGCCATTGATGAGTTAGCCGGATTCCTTTAGTCTCATACCTGTGTTTCCCATTGTCAATCTGCAGACCATTTGTATTTGCCTATCTTTGGGCTTGAGGTTTCAAAGGGCAACAGCCATTTCGTTATCACAATCTTTTAAGAATAAATGAATGAATGAATCATGAAATTAAGACTATAAAGCCAAGCACTGCTACACTTTCAGTCATTCTGCATTAGTACAACTAATGGTGAAAACCTGGAAGAAAACTCCACAGCTGAACTGAAAAGTGCTGGACAGCAAAATGGAAGCAAGAAAGGGGAATGGATGTAAAGTACAAGGCTGATTGGTGGGTGCAACTAGGGACCGAATGGACGCTGCATCCACATTTTAATATTGCCTACAGCAGTCTTTTAGAGACGAGATTACATCATTTTTGTTTGCCTGGATGTGACCTGCTTAGATTAACAAAAATATAATGATTTCTCAGGAAATGGCCACAAATATGCTACCCTACCCAAACAATCCATTGCCTTCGGGGGACAAATGTAGGGTCTGTATATGTATGTATGTATATATATATATACACATTATATGCACATACATATATATATATATATATATATATATATATATATATATATATATATATATAATTTTTATTCATACACCGATAAATTGAACTCTAATGCAACATTACCAGTTCAAACTGATTCAAGGAAATATTCTTGAATGTTAATTTAGATGCTGAACTGCATTTCGTAAAGATATTAATTTTTGATATAGATCTGGCTCCACTTTGGATGGTAATCTTGCCAGGGATTAGTATTTTCCCTGAATAGTAATCTTGAAGTCTGATTTCCTTCTTGGTATTAATCTAGACACCGTCTCATCTGACTATGTATGCTAAGATGGAAACATATATAGATTCCACCTTGATGTTAATCTCGACGAGACTGGATTCGCTCTTGATTTTAATCTCGATACACATCTGGAATCTTACTTTAACCTGATGATATGGATCTGGAATCCATCTGAAGTTTGGAATCCCTTTGTATTTTTATCCAGCATGGATCTGGATTCCCTCTAGGTCGTAATCTATACAGGAGACTGGAATCTCTTTTGATCTGAATTTGCTCATCGTTTCGGACCTAATTCCTACCAACCTCACGGGATTCTGCCAACCAACAACGAAGAAAATCTCTAGGAAAACTAAGGAAAACCATTACCCCTTCTTTTCTTAAAATACGTTATCTGGATCCGGGACCCTTGAAATTGGATCGACAAGTCTGGATTTGGAATCCTCCTGGTTCCTAATCTAGACTAGCCTGGAATGCCTCTAGTTCCTAATCTAAATTATGATCTTGATTTACTTGGACAATAAGGTTACACTAAACTTGTGGGATGGTTCATGGCTACTAAGGAGAAAATACTTCAAAAATCAATAGATAAAAGAAAAGACTGAACTGTCTTCAGACTCTTTACTTCACAATGAAATATGGATCGGTATCACCAAGACCTGATAACCGTGTGTTGGTGTCCACGACTGGATAAAATCCACGATAAAGCAAAAGGCTTCTTTTCTTTTATATATACAATAAGTAAAAATACAGCCAAACATTAAACCAAGGGGGTAAAAATGACTTTCAGACAGTCATAACAAATATCTAAATTTAACACATACACATTATTTATATATATAAACAAACACACGTATATGTATGTATGTATGTATATATATGTATATATATATATATATATATATATATATATATATATATATATATATATATATATATATATATATATATATATATATATATATATATTATATACTATATATATTTATTGGCATATTTAATAAAGTATATTTCAGCTTTGAACGAAAAACTGTTGTACAAAAAATATCCGTAATAACCTCTGTTCAATATTCTATAGAGGTAAACACACATACACTTACCGACCACACAATGAAATAAAAGTTAAGTTTATAGACGCAATTACGTGGCACCTTTATCGGCTACATTTTCAGCCGTAAAGTAAAGAAAGAAATGAAAAGCTTTAGCCGGGAGCAACAAGATTTTAGAGGTTAGACCCAACGACAATGTTGTTCGGAGCATACTAAAATACTAACGCCCTAATTGAATTCTTCAATGACCTCCTCGTGCTTGGAATTCAAAAGACCTGATTGAACAAACTTAGGAATGAAATGATTAGCGAAGTTTCTAAAAAACGAAGTTTATACCCCTCGACGTTTTACTCTTTGCTTTTCACACTCGAAACGGTATCATAAACGGTTTTCTCCATTTGAATGGACTTATAAAACAGAAGCAACTTCCACTGAAATGATCATGCAAGGTCAAAAAGTTAATCGATACTACGAGCGTCAGAACACGAAAACCTTCTGCTGTCAGTCATTAACAGGATACATCATGCTTACGCATACTACTGTATTGTAGAAGCATATTGCGAGATCACACTGTTTAATCACCATATTTGATGAAAGATCAAAGGACCGACAACGATAGAGAGAGAGAGTGAGAGAGAGAGAGATTACAAGGCAGATTTCAGAAACAGAAGATAAGGAGTTATTATAAAATAAAAAAAATGCAAGGTTAATTTTACTATTTTCTTTGAGAGAGAGAGAGAGAGAGAGAGAGAGAGAGAGAGAGAGAGAGAGAGAGAGAGAGAGAGAGAGAGAGAGATTACAAGGCAGATTTCAGAAACAGAAGATAAGGAGTTAATATAAAATAAAAAAATGCAAGGTTAATTTTACTGTTTTCTTTTCTGAGAGAGAGAGAGAGAGAGAGAGAGAGAGAGAGAGAGAGAGAGAGAGAGAGACAGAGAATTACAAGGCAGATTTCAGAAACAGAAGATAACGAGTTAATATAAAGTGAAAAAAATGCAAGGTTAATTTTCCTCTTTTCTCTTCTGAGAGAGAGAGAGAGAGAGAGAGAGAGAGAGAGAGAGAGAGAGAGAGAGAGAGAGAGAGAGAATTCAGAAACAGAATATAAAGTTAATGTAAAATAAAAAAATGCAAGGTGAATTTTACTCTTTTCTCTTCTGAGAGAGAGAGAGAGAGAGAGAGAGAGAGAGAGAGAGAGAGAGAGAGAGAGAGAGAGAGAGAGAGTTAATATAAAATAATATAAAAAAAAAAATGCAAGGTTAACTTTACTCTGTTCTCTTCTGAGAGAGAGAGAGAGAGAGAGAGAGAGAGAGAGAGAGAGAGAGAGAGAGAGAGATTACAAGGCAAAATTCAGAAAAGACGATAACAAGTTAATATTTGATAAAAAAAAAAAAAAAGAGTGCTAGGTCAATTTTACTCTTTTCTCTTCTGAGGTGATTACATGACTTCTGAGTTGAAGTTCCCTTCGTTTTAAGCTTAGCAACCGTCTCTTTTCTATTCTATAAAAGTTTAGCTTTCTTTCTCACTGGTAAAAAAATCTCCTTTGTTGCTTAATATAAACAAGTTTCATAATTAGTGTCGGACGCTGTAATTTTCTGATAACAATTACTCTCCGTTTATCTTTGTATATCTCAGGAAAATGAGTTTCGGGCTCCAAGTTGATGTAATATTCTCTTAATTATTTATTTACTTTAGTTCATATTTCGCTTTGAACAGTTAGACAAATTTAGAGTTTTTTTGTAATAATATTCAGTTATAAGTCTCAACGGTTTCCTTTCAGCAAACATATTTACAATGCAATGACTTTATTTCGCTATATAATGGTCACTTCCGTCGACGTCATTGCTAATGGTATAATTATCGCTGGGACGCATTCCTCCTTTAAATGTACGGTGAGTTTTAATGCTAACTTTAATCAGATTGTTTTCCGTAATATTTTTCAAAACAATAAAATTCTGTGAGAAAAAGATTCCCAGATCTATAAAACCGCTATTATTACAAAATAATAATTAGTATAATTGCGCTTTTAAAGTCGGTGACTCCTCAAAGTGATATACGAGCACCTTCAGTGGATTTAGAAGGCATTTTACAAACGTCACCATGAAGGTCATGCTTTCTAAAGTTTTCACGACTTTCCATTCTCGATATATTAATGACAAATTAATCACGAACTATCTGGAGGTTCAGGATCTTAGCTCTAGCCGTCAGAAGTTTTTTTTTCATTAAACAACAGAGGTGAGTATAGATAAACACCTCCTATTCCATGATGTACCCGTACTAGATACAAAAGCCAGTTCCTAAATTTGGCGTACTGCAATACGATCAACACTGGGACACACTTTAAAGTTGAAAGACGATGTTAATAATTATCTATTATGTGTATTAACAAGCTAGTAACTATCTGTAGAACGAAGAAGATGAGAGAGAGAGAGAGAGAGAGAGAGAGAGAGAGAGAGAGAGAGAGAGAGAGAGAGAGAGAGAGAGAGAGAATGCATACTGACCCTTTTCTGAATAAGATGTTGGAAGAAAATTTAAAAGAGGAACTACAGCATGTCAGTAATCCTGAGTAATGTCTTTTGCTTTGCTATGTTGTACCAAAGTACCTGAGATAATCCTTGACTATTCCTCCTTGCCTGAGGATTTAATCCATATTTAATGACCTTCGTATGTATTAAAAATGCTATATACCTTTTTAATCCGGTTATGTAAACTTTCAATCTTAGCCGCTGTTTGTAAAAAAGAGTGTTCTTTGTAAGTTGTGGCAGTATTATACCTAGTTCCTTAAAAATGCCTTGGACTAAAGGAGAAGGATCTTGCACTGCGCTTTTTCACTTTCCTTGTGGTCATACATACTATATAATTTTTACATCATGCTGTTATTCCAGTAATAGAATTTATATATATATATATATATATATATATATATATATATATATATATATATACATATATATATATATACACATACATACATATAAACATACATATACATATATATATATATGTATATTGTATATATATACTCTAATTTGTCAGATTCTTACCCTGTGGCTGTAAGCTCTTTCCAAACGTAAAGTTAGTTTGCCATTAATGGATGATTTATCGCTTAGCATTTGAATGTATAATCGTGCGTGAAATTGAGAAATTATCACATATGTATACACGCGCCAGATAAACATTGCAATCAGATAGCATGATGGATATGGATTGAATTGGATTTTTAAGCATAGAACCTGAACTCGAGGGGAACATGTACCTCATAGTAGAAATTGAATCTTTCTTCTCATGATAGCTGAATGGACGTGGCAATGTCACCAACAATTTAATGTAGCCACGTTTTAACCTGTTCCCCAAGTTATGTCATAATTCAATAATTTACGTATTGTGGCATGCACACACACACACACACGATATATATGTCTGTGTGTGTGTTTGTGTTCTGTATGTATATATATATATATATATATATATATATATATATATATATATATATATATATATATATATATACTGTATATATGTATATATATATATAATATATATATATATATATATATATATATATATATATATATATATATATATATATATATATATATATATAAACATACATACATAGAACACAAACACACACAGACATATATATATATATATATATATATATATATATATATATATATATATATATATGTATATGTGTGTGTGTGTGTGTGTGTGTGTGTTTGTGTGTGTGTGTTTGTGTGTGTGCGCGCGCACGCATTCTACACAATACTTAAATTATTGAATTATGACATAACTTGGGAACAGCTTAAAACGTGGCTACATTTATTTGTGACATTGCCACGTTCATTCAGCTATCATGAGAAGAAAGATTCAATTTCTACTATGAGGTACATGTTCCCGTCGACTTCAGGTTCCATGCTTAAAAATCCAATTCAATCCATATCCATCATGCTATCTAACTGCAATGTTTATCTGGCGCGTGTATACATATGTGATAATTTCTCAATTTCACGCACGATTATACATTCAAATGCTAAGCGATAAATCATCCATTAATGGCAAACTAACTTTACGTTTGGAAAGAGCTTACAGCCACAGGGTGAGAATTTGACAAAGTAGAGTTTGTACAGTATGTATATATATATATATATATATATATATATATATATATATATATATATATATATATATATATATATATATATATATATATATATATATATATATATATAATAAACTATGAAGATATGGAACGTGATGAATGTGTAAGTACGGCGGATTCCTCGAAAGAAAGAGTGAGACAACGCAGTGGTTGCTAGACCATTTGATTACAATGGTCCTTTACTTACAAACTTAACTTTATATTTCTATTCAGTCTGCTAGCAAAGGAGCATTGTAGTCGAAAGGCCTAGCAACCACTCTGTTTTTTCCTCCGTGGCATTTGCCTTTATATATATATATATATATATATATATATATATATATATATATATATATATATATATATATATATATATATATATATATATATATATATATAGCCACGGGGTAAAAACATCTAGATATCATGGTGGAGGTGGGTTAATTTCAGTTCTAAAAACAAAACCCGATTTCGACAAGAATATGTACCACAGAGTCGAAATTATGTTTTATTACTCTTGTTGCTAAATATTACTGTCACTGCCACCAACACATCAACTCAAGAAGCTAGGTTCGAATCCTGGTCAAGGTAGGTACGTTCAATGAAACAATCCACTTATGGGTTTGGGTGTAAATTATTCCAATATGAATGAGTTATTTGTATCTTAATATTCGAATGTTTGCATATATTATGTCTGAAAGTAAAAATCACGGATATATATACTGTATTTACATATATACTGTATATACATATATATATATATATATATATATATATATATATATATATATATATATATATATATATATATATATATATATGTGTGTGTGTGTGTAAATGTATATAATGATATATATATATATATATATATATATATATATATATATATATATATATATATATATATATATAAATATATATATATATATATATATATATATATATAAATAAATATATATGTGTAAATGATATATATATATATATATATATATATATATATACATATATATATATATATATATATATATATATATATATATATATATATATATATATATATATATATATATATATATATATATATCGACATATTGCGTGTGTGAATCTGTGTGAATGAAAAAGACCCTTCAACGTCTGTGACCATCACATTGCATGATGCGGATTATTATCCAGAGGACGACGTGGATTCCCAACCAATTTTTGAGAGATTTTTCGTTCATAAAATATATGACAGTGGCGTGATGACGGAAAATATGATTTACTATTCAGAGCGTTGTATATTTCTACATTCAGAACGGTACCCTCCCCGCCCCTCCTCCCCTCTTTTCATAACCCATCATGAATACGAAATTTCAGATGAAATGGCGGTGCATAAGACCCTGGGGAAAATGTCAAGAGTATCATTGTGCGTTTACTGGGGATTATCACACTCCTTTTTGAAGAACAAAAGTGGGGGACTCTTTGCAAAAAAATGTCATTTCATTAGGTAATGTGGGAAGCATATAAATTCACGTATGCCAGTGCATGTATATGAGTGTGTGTGCGTGTGTGTGTGTGTGTGTGTGTGTGTGTGTGTGTGTGTGTGTGTGTGTGTGTGAGAGAGAGAGAGAGAGAGAGAGAGAGAGAGAGAGAGAGAGAGAGATTGTATGAATGCCCGTTTGCTTGCGAAGACAAAACTAACATTATGAAAATGTCATATGGCTTGAAATTATAATTAAAGAGACGTCACAATGGTTTTTATATTATTTAGTGGGTGAAAACAAAGAATGTACTATAAAGAGCGCCTATCATTACAATAAAAGAAAAAAAATAGAGTTAAAAAATGTGACGCAATACTGAATTATTATATTTTTAATAATAACATTTCTGTTTATAATAAAATGTGCAAGAGTTCACCTAGAACAACCTGAAAGTAATTTATTTCCAAATACAGAACCAAGAGAACAATACCCGGATGTTTGAAAAGGAGCAAAGAAAACAAAATCGCAAATATTACCAAAACAGGAAAATAACATAAAAGAATAAATCTGGAAAACGAAGGCATCAATGCCCGAGTCCTTCAAGCAGTATTGGCGATGGAACTATTCCACAGCAAAGGTAAAGAAAGATCTCAATGAGGTACTATGTAGTAAATGGTTCCTCTTTAGTTCCGCGAAGTGAGAAGTACTCAATACTACTTGACGTTCTGCAGAGTGAGAAGTACTCAGTACTTCTGCTGAAAGTAGTATTCAATACTTCTTGACATTTGCACTCTGAGGAGCGATAAGTACTCAATACTTCTTGAGGTATACCACAGGCTCTCTTTGGAAATTACGCTTAAGGACAATAGCCGAACAGACTGCTATCAATCAGTAGACTAAATCATTAATGTTTGGAAAAAGGTCAAGAGATTGTCAGCAATGTCGACTAAAATATCTGGACCCTGGAAATTAATAGTCAAGTAATGATCTGAAGTAACTGGTATCAAAACCTTCGTCTCATTTTATGTACCCACTGACTTTACCACATCTCAGTTGTTTCAACCACTTCATTTAACGCTTGGGTGAAGCAAGCAATATCAGCAGGAAGAGTGTCATTCATTTCTACACCAGAGTTGATGTCTCTTCACAAGGCTGAGAGCAATGATGTTCTTGAAAACTTGAGTCGGCTCATTTATCAGGCAGACACGTCTAGAACGTTGACAGAAACGACACAAGGCAAGGCAATTTATCCTTGGCACTGAAGTCTCAGAGTTGAAAGAAATTAACCCCTGAGGTCGGAGGAATATGTCGAATAATTTTTTTTACTGATATTTGGTTTGTTTACATTAAGACAATCTTTTGCTATGTTACTCTTGATTGGTTGTTTCGTTAAAGAAAGGAAAGTAAAAAAGAAATATGTCCTAAGAACATTAATCCGTTTTTTAACACAACTCCTGTCAAAATCACACATTGAGTGCTGAATCATAGATGAACCTTCTGTGCAATAAAACTTCAATAGCTCTAGCCCCGGGAGGCTCAACAGCAATATGCAGAACCCTCACTACACACACACTGAACCACTCACCTCTATCTGACATGGCCTCTCAAGCTTCCTTGATATAAAGGCCCTTCCACTGAACTACCTCTTTCATCCTATCTAATCTATCCAACCTTTCTAGATATTCCTCTTCTCCTACCCCAATTACGATGCTTGAATTATAAACTGTTTTCATCAACCTATTACTGCCCCATCTTTCCACATAAAGAGAAAGTTGCCACAGGACCTACTCGTAAGTCCAATGACAGCATTTATATTTGTTAAACTGGGAAAGAAATAGAAAATAGAATAGAACAGAATCAAAACTTTACAAGACATGAACAGAACATTGGAATTTCATACAATTTAGTGAAAATCATACAATCAATTAGGCAAAGGAAAAAAAAGAGATAATTTATTCCAATACTGTGCTAGAAAGAAACATTATAGAGTAAAATTTTACCAGTGAAAGTGTTTTGAAGAATATGAATACCAATCATGGTATATACAAACTCTATCTCTTAATTTTAAAAGAAATGTGTAAAATGTACAGATTTCATAAAGCGTAGTTAGCAGTGGAAAATGGTGTGAAACTGTCCGTATAAACAAACAGATTTATAAATAAATACTTGACCTTGGTTTAATGAGTGTACGGATCCTCCCCCTCCCCCTTCCAACCTGTCAGGCATGAATATTTGGTATCCTGTGGTTTGTATGTTAGTTTGTACTTTCCTACTGTCTCCCTTGAATGTACACATTGAAAATTTCTATCATTATGTCTGAAAATGTCTTACATGTAAAGACGAAACCGGTTAGGATTTAGACATAGTGTTGCATTTTCCCTGTGATACATGTATGTGTGTGTGTATGTATGTATGTATGTATGTATGTACACACAAACACAAATATATATATAAATACACACACACACATATATATATATATATATATATATATATATATATATATATATATATACATATATACATTCAAATACTGGTGATGGCACAGTTATCTCGTTTTGCAGTTGTGAAGAAGCAAGTGAAAGTAAATAAGAAGAAACAAGACCAAGGAAGGCAGACCGGCTTCTTTCAGGCTTTACGGGTTTATATTAGGATGACGGAAGGTACGGAAGTTAGACATAATATACGTATGCATTTGTGCAACAAGGAAGTATGTAGCCGATTCCCCGGCGAGGCACGATAAAGACTGCACAGTTCCACAAACACGAACGCTCTGACACACAAATACACGCAACATGCAACATTTTATACACAAACACACGCGCACACATATGTGTGTGCGTGTATATATATATATATATATATATATATATATATATATATATATATATATATATATATATATATATATATATATATATATATATATATATATATATATATATATATATATATATATATATATATATATATATATATATATATATACACACATATACTGCAAGTGTGAATA
>NC_089799.1:28009613-28029613 GCF_040412425.1 Macrobrachium rosenbergii | reverse complement strand
GCCGTTACAGTGTTGAAAGTTCGCCGACACAGCAATCTCGTAATGTTTACTGGAACATATTAAGCCTACTAGGTGATTCAGAACCGATGAAACACGGTTTTTCGGCGACAACTTTTTATCAAAGCATCGGATAAAGGTGAAAGTTGGCAAGTGTATACTTAATAACCCTACCTAATTTTTGCCAGTATTATTCAGTACCTAAGTGCGACAGTTTTGATATTATAGTAAAATGAAGTCGCCGATACCGGAACCGAGAAAATCACAGACAAGGATCCTAAAACAATTCGTGATGTAAACATAATATGACGTCATGAGGCTCCACCCATCCCCCAGTATGAAGTGAATGGATATGCTTAGACAGTCTAGGCTTCAACAAATTCGATAATGGCCAGCAGGATATGGAATTGTAACCGTGGTTGCAAGACTGCATTTGTGCTACGGCTTGTTACTTTGCATACAGTCGAGAAGACCCGTGGCAAGATTTACTATAGCGTGAATAAGTAATTATTTCTATAGTGGGTAATAGTTGCTTGGTGACACTCATCTCTTGCTGCAGCAAACAGAAGGCTATAGTGTCGAAACCTGAGGCAAAACAAAACGGATTGTCTTTTTGTGTTCCCACCCTGAATAGATATAGATTTAACAAATGAGCTATAGATTGGTTTATTATGTGGATGAATTACATGCATTGAATTATTTGTAAAGTAGAAACAATACGAATATCAAGAAAATGGAAGAATTCCAAGCTAACAACTTAGTCATAACAACTGTTGTGGAAGCTGCGATGAAAACTCCACAAAATAGTAATATAATAATAATAGTAAAAAAATAATAATAAAACTTATTGAGAATGATAATACAATCTAGGGGACGATGACAAATCCTGCTCCCCATCACTGATATCGCTGAAGCCTAGGATGGGTACCAACAAGGCCTACCCAATTGGGTGTAGTCGCCTCCTGCCTGGGGTAACTACATAGGGGATGACGTATCTTAGAGGTACCTGCTCATTACAGCAATTCACCAGCTGACGCAATAAGGTGGTATACAAAGCTCTGCCTATATGGGGGATTTGGGGGAAAGTGAGCAGACCTTCTCTTTCTCTTGGCCTTGGGTACTAATATCAATAAGTGAATATGTCATCAGCAAGTGGGCAGAGCCACAGTGAAGAGACGTTTTCCCCATATGTAAACTTCTCTTCTCGGTGGGTGGAGCCTCTTGACGTCATAGGTTAACGTCACTATTGTGTTCAAAACCCTTACTTGCGATTTTGGTGGCTCTGGCATAGGAAACACACTTTTACTCTGGTAAGTACCAGAACTGTTGAACTTAGGTAGTAAATAATATTTGTAAAAATTAGGTAGGGTTATAAAATATACACTTGCCAACTTTCAACTTTATCCGATGCTTTGATAAAAAGATGTTGCCGAAAAACCGTGTTTCATCTGCTCTGAATCCCTTAGTAGTTCGCCCCTCGTATTATAACTCCGAGTAAGCGACCTTTGAAGCAGGCCAAAGACGTAATAATAATGAAAACTGTTAAACTGTTTTAAGCTACTTAGCTACAGACCTTGAATTCACGACTGAAACACTATATAGCAAAAATTCCTTTCAGCATTTCCTAAAGTCAATAAGACTTAAAAGTAAAACCATAATTCCCATGCCTGACGTGATTATAGTGCGACTACTACTAAAACTACTACTACTACTACTATTACTACTACTACTACAAACCCATTTATGTCTAATGCTCGTAAGTGTAGTAGCACAAGTAACCAAAAAAATAAATACGAAATACTCATTACTTGCTTCTGAACTTCTCTTATGAACTATACAAATGACATTAACTCTTTTGGAAAATGGTAGTCTTTCAACTCCCAAGTCTCGGAAAGAATTACTAAGCTTTCAGAAATCCCGATTAAAGCGGACGAACATTCCAGTCTTTTCCTCGTTTACAAGTTAGGTAGTGTAGTGATGTTCAAGCTGCAATCTACAACTACAAGGCTACTTTGTTTGGAAACTAGCAACCACGCAAACACACACACACAAACAAACACCCACACACACGTGAAAAGAGAGCGAGACCATGGTTTCTTACTAGAGAGAAGATGAATCAAAAATGACGAAATAACAGAGTTAGAGTATATGTCTATGCTCAAATAAAATCCGATTTCAAAACACCTAAAGCAAGTGAAAGGAGATACAAGACTTAATCGGGCAACAACGGTCGTCACCACCATGTTGCAACACTTGGCACCTGCATTGCCAGTTCCGAAAACCATGGCTATAAGTAGGGAAGTGCAAGGGAAGGTTGGAAAATTTAGAATATTGTAATAAAAATGAATAGGGACAATCAGCAACTACGTATATAAGTCTTATAGTATTGACTTTGTACTTTATACGATATTACTAGCCTTTGCTCCGATTAGTTCCTAAATTTAGTAAGTCATAATTTTAAAAAAATCACATGAAAACTGGGCTTCAGAAAACTGGGCTTATCTTGATCAAGTGGATGGCCTCAGTTTCACTAGTCATTGTACCGTGGAATAGAAACGCCAAAATAAGGGGCAATTGACAATTTGCAAAGTGAAAAGAATTTTTTATCACTATTCAAATTTCAATTTCTAACTCCCTCAGATGCATAACCTATTAGTTTTAAATGGTGTCATTATTGAGTAACAATATATCTTCGTATTTGGTTAATGTTTTTATGCATACAATTGAATTCACAGTGGTGAAAAAATACATTGGGAAAATCATGACCAGGGTCAGTGCCCATAGGAATACCGATATTCTGCTCGGGGAATTAAAACACTACATTTAAAATAGGTGCTATCGGTTAAAAATGGGATGCACGTAACAAGTGACGTTTTGTTAAAAGGAAAAAACTGTAAAAGGGTCATTACACTAAAATGCTTCTAACTTGTTAACAGTCATGAATTTCATTCTCGAGTTTTCACAGCTCTCAACAATGATTGTTGCAGAAAGCCTCTTTGAAGCTGTTATGAAGAATATTTGTATACAGTACTGAAATCATATGTTACAATGATTTGACATGTTTTTTCATATTAAATTTGTCCTATTTTTTTCTTTTACCAATATTATCTTTTGGATCCAGTGAATTCTTCAGTAACATCGCAAAATCTCTTTCTTCCCTTTATTGTTAGTTAAAGTAATTTACTTATGAAGCCGAGAAGTTTTAACGCAATCTTACGAGGGCACAATAAACCTTGCTTTAATTCTTTGCGTGTAAATTTTGGGATTCAATACATAAGTTATAAAGCAACATTAGCATTACCCTTAACTGGCTTGAAGAAGTTAATTTTCTACTCTCTCCTTAATTGTATTATTTTTTTTTATTTGAGATGGAAATATTTCCATTTAATATTTTCAGTTACATTCTTCATCTCCAGCGCCTTTCCTGTACTAATGGGTCGGTTACCTTGATGCGTCTTCCCAACTATTCCTACTGAAAGCATCTTCCTCTGCTCAACTCTCCTTCACTTTATCACTTCATGTGATCCTTTACCTTCCTCTTGAACTTATCCCCTTGACAGGTTCCACCCAAGCCCTCTTCACACCTCCATCCTCATTAACCAATCAACGCACGCCATACCATCTCATTCTCAACTCTCCTTTTCATAACAGTAATCTTTACCACTCGGTCACGTCTAATTTCTTCATTTTATGGTCCTTCATGCAGCGAGCTCACCAAAAAAATTCCGCAGCATTCTCATATCTGTTCGCTCCAACTTTTGGTTCTCCTCCCTTCTTGGGCGGGCCACATACAATCAGACATTTGTGTTCAAGACGGCTTATGATCATACAATTTGAGATTGTATAGCCAGGTTGGAAGGACTGACCAACAATTTGATATCCATCCGTCCAACATGTTTATGCCAAAGTTCTCTGACACAAACTGACATTTGATCATGCACCCTCCATCCTGGCTTAAAGTAGATCCTAAGTACTTGACATCCTCTGCCTGTTTCAAATCCAAGCCTCTTCAGTCTTCTACAAATAACCTGCGTTACCCCTGCTTGCTGGACACCATAACCTCACTTTTACCCACATTCAAATTCATACCACTCCATTTAAGAGATTCCAGCCACTCTCTTGCTATTCTTTGCCATTCTTCCTTATTCTATACTGTAATCACCAGATCACTGCACACACACACACATATGTACTATATATATATATATATATATATATATATATATATATATATATATATATATATATATATATATATATATATATTATATATTCCCATGCATTTTCTTTCCTAATCCCTTCACTCAATACATACATAATCAGTGCAAACACAAATGGGCCACGTGCCGATCCCTGATGCCAGCCAACTCGAACTCCAAACGTTTCTGTCTTGCCACTGGGTTTTAATACCGCCGTCCTGGTCCTTTTATACGGCATTTCAACCAAACTGGCCATCTGTTTCGACGCTTTCCTTTCTTATATAGGTCTATAAATGCACTGCAGGGCTTCCAATTACCTTCCAGCCAGTATCTGTCTTCTCGTTATAGGCTACACTTAATATAACTGTACCTCTCTCTCTCTCTCTAAAGAAACCGCATCGCTGTTTTCAAATCTTCACTACTGCTCGCAATCTCTCATCCAGTGCTCTTTCTAAAACCTCAACAAATATTCTATCACTGTGATTCCTCTGTAATTCCTACACTCCACAATATTTCTCTTTCGTTTGAAAACATTCACCATCAGACTTTCTTCCCGGTCACTTGGCATTACTTCCTCTTCGCAGGGTGCCCTTTATTTTTCCCTCTCTGTACAAAGTACCTTCAACATTTCACTTTGCACCTCTGATGGACCTTGAGCTTTGCCATTTTCAAGTAACGCCACTTGCAAATAAACAACTGAAATTACATACTTCTCCCGCAGTCTAACGAGTTCTTGGGCTGCTATTACAACTTTGAATGAGCTGTCAGATAGCTAATGGTTCGGGTTTCTTTAATTCAGAGCATTTCCAATAACTCAATGTAGGTACTGTCGACTGTCAGCCCCATTTTTTTACCATGGCTGTCAACAGAATCAATGCATTTGGCAGTATCATCTTGTGCAGTAACTGATTACTCTATTACGCAATGGCTTATGTATTTGTACACTATCGCTGGACTGCCCGAATTTCGGAGAGGAAAACCACTTTTAAATGTACTCATTGTACAGGATTCTACCAAGATTTACCGTTACCATTTCATTTACTGAGAAACGTCGGTGTTAATTCATTCCTGACTTTCTTTTCATTTGTTTCCGGAACACCTGTACTCTCATTACACTGTGTAACAAATTTTACAGCAGTTTTCTTATTAGTGCGGTGCAATGTTTTTTTTTACATGGATGTGCTGCATTTCTAGGTTTATTTCTTGGTACGGGGGAAAAGTTTTAAAACACATTTTCATTACTTCATCTTTTGAATAATCTAGCTTCTCTCTAATAATATTCAAAATGTCTTCTACATTCCATTATGGCCTCCACTTTTCACACACAAGCATTATATATATATATATATATATATATATATATATATATATATATATATATATATATATATATATATATATATATAAATACACATATTTATATACACACATATGTATATATATATATATATATATATATATATATATATATATATATATATATATATATATATATATATATATGAGAGAGAGAGAGAGAGAGAGAGAGAGAGAGAGAGAGAGAGAGAGAGAGAGAGAGAGAGAGAACGTAATTCGGATACTACATAACTGACCCTCGCCCTTTAAAAATAATTTTCAGCTCCTCTACCACTCTGCCTAATCAGGACGTGTGCTCTCTCTCTCTCTCTCTCTCTCTCTCTCTCTCTCTCTCTCTCTCTCTCTCTCTCTCTCTCTCTCTCTGCAAATACCTTTCATTTACGCACAACTTCAAAAGACCGAATCGGTTTTTCAACTAACTTTTCTTAATCATCACCACTGAATGATTCTCTTTCTGTAATTCTCACTCTTTCAACCATCTTACTTCACAGTTTTCATGCATACAAAGCTTTCCACCACCTCACCTTCACTCTTAATATGAGTAAGTTATTATTTCATATTCTTACATTATTTCATATTCTTACCCGGACATGACTATTACACAGACCTAAGATTCAAACTCTTTTTTGCATAATAGGCATGTGCTGAAATAGTGATAAAAAAAGAGATTTGGTAATAACAAGACACAAGACTACAAAAAATCATCTAAATCACGACGTCATAAAATAAAAAAAAAATCTGTAGAATTGGTTTTTCACCTTGGCTTGTTAAACACAGCCAGATACTAGAAAATCATAAATTTAGCTTTGAATTTTCTTGGACATCGTGCCAGAATACAGTTTTTATTTAAGCCCCAAAATTAATGAAATTACATAAATTCCTTTGTCTTATAACTATTTAGGAGAGAAGTTATTGAAGAAATGTCAACTTGACTTGAATTTCCTGACATCTGCCTAGACTCATCAGAATGGCTTCCGCACTATTGTAGTAAGCACCCCTTTCAGGAAATCTTTAGCAAGAGCTATTACAAATGAGATAATTAAACAGAAGATACAAGGAACCTTAAATTTGGACATAAAATTAAGCATTTTCTGCATAAAGATGAAAGGAAACAATTATCAGTTTATACGGGACGAATCCAGGGGTCACAAAGAACGGAAAACGATGTTTCAAAATCTGTTTAGTGATATTACACCTTGAAATAAATATCAGGACAGCAAAGAGCCCTTGTATATGGTACACATATTAAGAATCCATATATTAATAAAGAATATATTCAGTAACAGTCTTGTAGTAGAATGACCTATTCTTTACACACAAAAAACTTGTATACACTATAATTAAATTAGAAAAACGTAATAAACAACTTGCGTATGAAACTTATAAGAAAACTTAATTACTGAAAGTAATTTTCCCTAGGCGAAGTAGATCATAAAATTCTCCCCCACACTTAAACAATTTTTCCCTCTCCTTCCAATGTAAAACAATAAATGGGGAAAAAGTATCATTTCCCTAAAAGCCCAGGATGTCGAAAAAAAAAAAAGGCGGAGAGAAAGAAAGAGGAGAAGAAGAATAAGAAAGACCTCATAAGGGTAAACGCTTCACTAATTGCTCGCTAAAATGCACCAAAATGATCCGAAGCTGGGAAGGGTTAATTAAAATCTGGGTCTTCTGTTCTTTGCTTTTTTCATTTCGGGCTTTTTTTTTTTACTATTTAATTTTGGTAAAAATGCTTGTGGTATCTAAAAGTTATATGAAGTCTTTTAGGATTCTCTCTCTCTCTCTCTCTCTCTCTCTCTCTCTCTCTCTCTCTCTCTCTCTCTCTCTCTCTCTCTCTCTCTCTCAAAAATGAATATATATCTTTCTTAAGGGTGAAGATGTGAAGATTCTATAAGTTAAGGAGAGAAAAATATCGTAGCCGCTATGATGCTCTCTCTCTCTCTCTCTCTCTCTCTCTCTCTCTCTCAAAAACGAATATATTTCTTTCTTAAGGGTGAAGATTCTATAAGTTAAGGAGAGAAAAATATTGCAGCCGCTATGGTGCTCTCTCTCTCTCTCTCTCTCTCTCTCTCTCTCTCTCTCTCTCTCTCTAAGATGAAAATATTTCTTTCTTAACGGTGAAGATTCTAGAAATTAACCGTCTCCGTTCTTGCACAGGCGAGAAGATTATAGGAGCAAGAGAGACTCTCTCTCTCTCTCTCTCTCTCTCTCTCTCTCTCTCTCTCTCTCTCTCTCTCTCTCTCTCTCTCTCTCTCTAAGATGAAAATATTTCTTTCTTCGGTGAAGATTCTCTCGTTCTTCTCTCTCTCTCTCTCTCTCTCTCTCTCTCTCTCTGTGTGTGTGTGTGTGTGTGTGTGTGTGTGTGTGTGTTGTGAGCTTACTGCACAATGAATTACTATGATGATACATTTAGTATGATACAATGTTTATGATGATGGAAGGGTACAAAATCATGATGACGAATTAAATCACCGCGATGATCGACATCCCCCATAGAGAGGATTGCCGACAATACAGAGGAACAAAGCAGCTGATAATGGCGATGATCATAACGCGAATGATGATAAAATAGAAGAATCAAGACTGCAATGAAAAACGTAAAAACGCTCTCTCTCTCTCTCTCTCTCTCTCTCTCTCTCTCTCTCTCTCTCTCTCTCTCTCTCTCTCCCCGTATGTGTGTATACATGCGTTTTATTAAAACAGTTATTTACACAGCCAAGATATTTAATTACAGTTAATATTACGAATTTCCTAATAATATTGAAGAAAAAGTACATATGCTCTCCAATTTTGGAAAAGAACAATAAAAATTATTAAATAAGAATAAAATTCTCGGTACTGTGTTTAATAACACTAGCCCGCTTTAACCGAGAGATCTAAAGAGTTGTTAAGCCACTATGTAAATTTGCAGTCCCTAGAGGCATTCTGAATCTTTTATTTTTAAAGGAAGACGTAAAATAAAAATAGATCCGTTACATTATGCAGGGGAAACACATATGTAGATTTTTTGAGTGTACAAAATAAATACGTACATTCATACATACATACACATAGACACACTTGATATATATATATATATATATATATATATATATATATATATATATATATATATATATATAAAACAGTAATGGTAATACTTTGTATTATACGTCGTCTAACCTTCATGTCAATCAACGTATTCCAGTTTTTGAAGGCAATTACTTATTAAGGGTTTAAATGTAGTTCATAAGCGGCAGAAGCATGACAAAGGGCTTCGGAGTGATAAACAACGTCCTGGAGACCAAACATATGAATAAAAGATCAACAATCAAACGCCCTCTCCACCCAAGTTAGGACCAGGAAAAACCAGGCAGTGAGTAATGATGACCCAATCGGTAAACTTATAGACCAGCCAAGAATGGCTGGTTAATAACCAGACCTACAAAATCATAAGCAGGCACTGAATTCAGGATTGCCACACTGTGAAATTCAGACGAAATCAACTAAGCTGCCACGACCCTACACTTAAAACTATCGTTACGTCTTTTTGTTTTCTTTATTCACTGTAATTCATTACCTTGCGAAATATATTTACTTATTAACGTATTTATTTTTTTACATCTTATTATCATTCACCAACCTGCAATTTTCATCTTTTCACAAAGTTAAACATCATGCCATAACGACACACGGGAAACATGTGGATGAAAGTTAAAAACTGTAAGCGAATTTTAAAAAAAACTAGCATATAGCATAACCCCCTTGACAAAAATGGACGTAATATAATATCAGTTTCAATAACAATTTTTTTATTAAGAGGTGTAATAGTTGACCTTTAACAGCATTGTCCTGGTGGGAATCAAGTGACAACGAGAAAAACAATAGAGACACGTTTGATTATAATACAGCATAATATTATACATATAGAGATACTTTTGATTTGTAGGCAATATTTATAAATTCGTATATTTATATTTATATTTATATATATATATATATATATATATATATATATATATATATATATATATGTATATTTATATATATGTATATATACATACATATATATTTTTATATATATGTATATATATATATATATATATATATATATATATATATATATATATATATATATATATATATACTGTATATATATATACTCTTACTCTTTCCCACCGTTATCAATACGTTAAGGTGTCGGTTGCCTGATGCGCCTTCTCCACTGCCTTCTATCAAAGGCAATCATCCTCCACCAAAACTCTTTTCGCCGTATCTTTCTTCACTTTTTTCTTCAATTTATCTCGCCACTTAATTCTCGGTCTCCCTCTCGATCTTCTTCCTCTAAGAGGTTCTTCCCAAGCCCCCTTCACTCCCTCCTCGTCATCCATCCCTAACACATGCCCATACCATCTCAATCGTGACTCTCTTATCACCTCTGTTATCTTTACTAAGCCTGCTCTTCTTCTTATTTCATCATTTTCCAATCCCCCAAGCAGCGATGTTCCCACAATCCACCTCAGCATTCTCATCTCTGTACTCTCATGCTTTACTTCCTCTCTTCTTCTCAGAGCCCATGTTTCTGATCCATACATTAATTAACACTGTCTTATCACTGTGCTATAGATCTTGACTTTTAGCTTGATTGGGATTTTCTTATCACATACAACTCCAGCTACATCTCTCCACTTCCCCCACGCCACTTTTATACTACTGTCCACTTCAGCCTCACATCCTCCCTCTTGGCTTAAAGTAGATCTTAAGTATTTAAGCTTTTCCACCAGTTTTATAATCGAGCCTCTTCTCTCTTGTATTACTATTCTGTCTCTATCTTCCCTACTGCTCACTAAAACCTCTGTTTTATTCGCATTCACCCTTAATCCACCCCTCTCTAAAGACTCCTGCCACTCTCCAGCCCTTCTCTGTAGGTCCTCCTCTTCTTCAGCAGTAAATACCAGATCATCCGCGTACAGCAACTCCCACAGCTCTTCATTCCAGATCGCTTCACTCAACACACACACATGCACACAAATAAATAAATAAATAAATAAATAAATAATATATATATATATATATATATATTTATATGTATTTCTTTATATATATATATATATATATATATATATATATATATATATATATATATATATAATTTATATGTATTTCTTTTATATATATATATATATATATATATATAATATATATATATATATATATATATATATATATATAAATTCATATATACATATACAGTATATATAAATATATAAATACACATATATATGTACATACACACACACACACACACACACACACATATATATATATATATATATATATATATATATATATATATATATATATAAGCCACACTAGCTCTATAAAACTAATACAGGACCTGAATTCAAGGGAGTAACACTGCAACGTAAACAAAACAACCACAGACTCCTAGAAACTGCCGGCTAGTTGAAGCTTCGAAATTTAAAGAAGAAATTATTTCAGCCATAACAGATACGAACGTAAACGTCAAGTCATCGAGTCTATTCGATAGAACTCCTGCCTATAAGATTAAGGTTAAAATATGCATGGAAAAGCTCCTCGCCAAACTTTTCATTGCTTATGAAATGCAGATAATCGAGGGCATTCTCAATGTCGCTGGAATCATATCGATAATCAAAATACCACATTATACAATCATGGCACTAAAGTCAATACGATTTGTGACAGATTTAACTGCTTGACGTACATCTTCGACTGCAAATGTTTCCCTAATGTATAAAACCTAAAAGATAAGAAAGATGTCTACAATTTTACCTAGTACCAGGTATTCATGAGAAATCATAAAGTCACCGAACATATAACCTGAGACGCCCTTACAAGGGCACAGTTTAGAAGACCTTTGCTTCTTGCCACCGCAGTTTACCAAAAGCAGCCATTAGTGTTAGCAAAAGGGAAAATGACTGGCGATCTTCATCTTCCACCTTTCTTCAAAGGGCTAGATATTCTTTCCAATCATCGACAACATCATTTTAATGGGTATAATTGAAGCATGGCAGACTAAGTAATTCTTTCCAACCATCGACAACATCATTTTAATGGGTATAATTGAAGCATGGCAGACATCATTCTTTTTATTTTAATGGGTATAATTGAAGCATGGCAGACTAAGTAATTCTTTCCAACCATCGACAACATCATTTTAATGGGTATAATTGAAGCATGGCAGACTAGTGCTACTAAGATTATATCGCGGACTATATTTAAGAACGTACTCTTCATTTTAGTTGTAAAATAACAGCTGCCAGTTTTAATATAGGCTAGGCTTATAGCATTTTAAGCCAAATCTACGAAGAGCTGGTTTTCTTTTGGACCAAATATTCGTTCATATGTTGTACAGCATTCAGAACGTCACGTATTTAATTAAGTGGCTGCTTAGGATATAGCAATTATAATAATAATAGTGGTAATGATATCGCCTAATCTGTGTACCTCAGTTCCTCCGCATAATCTTTACGGTGCTTAGGATAATTATTATCATTTTTATTGGTTCTCTCAGGGATTCCCTTGCCACACATAACGTTTTTGGTTGCATTTTTTTTTTTTTGTTACTAATGAATCCCTTTCACACATAACTTTTTGATTGCATGTTTTATTTTTTTGTGTTGCTAATGAAACCGCAGTAAATATGACTAACGTAGGAAAGTCTTCCATACCTGGACTGGTCCTTTAAAAAAATTCTGCTGTCCATCGCCACTGAAAACGGGTGGGGCAATTTTCATCACCAATTCCCAAAACTGTCTGTCACTTCAACGTCTAAAGTGGAAAGTCCCAGGTAAATCAAATTTACATAGTGGTACCTTCGCAAAAAATAAAATTTGTTTTTGCTAAATCAACATTCTGGCATATTTTCTTTTATTGAACTTGAAATCTCGGCCAAGGTCAATTACTATATGATTAATTAATAAGGTTACTCAGATAATGAGGTTAGTCAAGAGTCTTTAACCTTTCGCTTTGATCAGGATCTCAAGTCCAAGAGGGGAAGAGAAAATATGGCGATGATATTAAACAAACTTCCGAGTAGAATATGGTAAAGTTAGCACTGGAATCATTAATAAAAATTTAATTATTCAGTCAAACCTTATGAATTTAATAACGGCGCGTCATTTAACTCACACTTTCACAATAGCTTACTTTTGAGAATCCCGGGGTATCTACATAGCGTGACTGAGTAAAGTTCACGGCTATTATCACAATGACGATGCTTGAATTATGCGAATGTGAAAATATAGAGGGAGAGGGAAAACTCTATTTTCAAAATACCACTCACTAATAATACTCTCCTAAAACTCTCTTCATTTTCACGTACTCTTATTGACGACAGAAAATTATTTTCACTTTGATTAAATGCTAATGATGAAAATTGTAAATATTTGATTGATATGGCATCACCCAAAGCAAAAATAAAAGCCCCCAAATTGCGTTCAGGGGAGAACGCAAGAATCAAGAATGGGAGGTCGAGAATGGCTTCAGCTCTCTAAAGAAAGCGAAGAGTTGGCGGGCAGGCCACGCGCCAAAAATGGCTTCGAGCCGCCAAGTACCGCCTTAACACACCACTCTCGCCGGAAAACCACGTCATACAAAAGCCAGTTTCTTCTTTTTGTTCTTGTTATTGTTGCAGCTGTTGTAGTTGTTGTTTGAGGCGAGGGAGAGAATCACACCCCTTTAAAAGCCCTCCCTCCCCGACCGTCTCCTGTTCCTCAGAAGTGAGAAGAAAGGAAGAAGGAGAAGAATATAAACACGCCAAGAAAACCTCTTTGTTTCGGGGCGCCGGGGTGATAAAAATTGACCCGCTGTCGCTGTCCAATGATATTGTCTCTCTCTCTCTCTCTCTCTCTCTCTCTCTCTCTCTCTCTCTCTCCTCTCCTGTGTACTACAGTAACATCTGTGAATATCATTTGAACTGAGTAGCATATTCAAACTCGTTCTCTCTACAACAGCACTGGTCTCTGGATACCATAATTACTTAGGGATACCGACGAATCTGGTACAATTTACTCTCTCGCTCTCTCTCTCTCCTACACATGCGCACAAACACACACACACACACACACACACACACACACACACACACACACACACACACATATATATATATATATATATATATATATATATATATATACCTAAAAAGTCTTGAGGTTAAATACCACAGCTTTCTTTCTGTAGCTAATATTTGATCTATTATAGCTAAACACTTGTGTCATTTATGTAAGCAAGTATAATAAACAAACTTACAATTAAATATGTGCATATCCAACGTTTTCTAAAATTAGTACTTACGAAAAGTATAAAACAACAGTGATCATACCTGAAAAGAAAGAAAACATTGTTTTAATAATATAACACAACATTAGAGAAAATAAAACGAAACATGTTAAACAATCCATGTTAAAATACCATTAACTAAGTATTGATTTTCAACATTTAACTACCCAACAAGTCTTTGGGGGTGAGGCTACAAGCCCCACGTCCATTTCACCACCCTGCAATCCACCACAGCACGACCAACAACCATGTACATTATTCCCTACTTACATTATTAATGGTGTATTCTCATTGGCCTGCCCTTGGCCGGGACTCTAACCTGGGTCCTCTCGCCCGCTGGGCGATAATGCTCTAAGTAGGAATTGTTAATCCTCTGTACATGAGCGGAAATCCCTATCGTATAACCGGATTGGCCGAAATTGACTGGGCTAAGATACCAAAATTTATAACGTAGGGTATTTTATGTTATAAATGCACTGAAAGGTGTAATGGAACAGAACTTTATCCTTTCAAAGCTCGTCATAAATACAAGAATCATACCAACAAAGTTATAAAACATCCACTGTATGTTTTCAAGCTATGTTGTTTTAGATATTCATAGCCCAAAGTGTACTAGACTGAGAATTTCTTATTGCTAGAAGTAAGTACAACAAAGGAGTATATGACACACGAGTTTAATCGTTCTTTCACATTTTTCATAACAACATGAATAATTTCGAACAAAGTTGTATAACATCCAAACATCAAAGGTATGTTGTTAGTTTAGGACACCAAAATTAAAAGCCTACGGAGTATACCAAACCCGTTAATTATTACTGCAAAGTTGTGAAAGGAATTAAAGCGCGTTCTTCTTTTAAGTCTTACCTTACCAATAAGTATCATATCAATTTCATCTTTCTTATAAGACTTCCAACAACAAGAATCTTACCAACTTCATCTTTCTTATAAGACTTTGAACAACAACAACAATCATACCAGTTTCATCTTTCTTGTAAGACTTTCCACAACAACAAGGATCTACCAATTTCATATTTCTTTTAAGACTTTTTAACACCACACGAGTCATACCAATTTCATCTTTCTTACAAGACTTTTCACAAAAACAAGTTTCATACCAATTAACTCTTTCTTATAAGACTTTCCACAACAACAGCAACAATCATACCAAGTTCATCTTTCTTTTTAAACTTTCCGCAACAACAAGAATCACACCAAACCCACGGCACACGACGTAACATATTTGGAGAATGCAAAACAGAGAACGAACGACCCTACCATATTTTAATATACTGTTTTTATTTCTATTCGAACCGTATATGGTGCTTTTAATTGATTTAAATCAGATACAATTTTAAACGTATGTCAATATTGCATATGTGTATTTCATTCATTAACTAGTTATTTAATATACGATGTGCGTAAACAAGTGGCGTACGAGCCATTATGTTACACTAAACTTTTTATAATTATTTTAGCTACACAAAGCGTTTCGAATTGTTTTTATTCACTGTGTTATATTTCAATTGTAATTTAATGTCAGGGGTGTTCATTTCATTCAATAACAAATTATTTAATATATGAGAATATAAATATAAACAACATGCCTCCTCTATTTGATTAAACTTTTCATTATTATTTGGACTGTACATATCCTAGAAACTATTTTCATTTATTTTTTATTATATAATATTACTCTATCTTCTGTTGGTAAAATGTTTATTCCAATATATGACAGCCATTTATACTTATCTTTCAATTACCAAAAATGTATGAAATCATCAAATATAAACCATCTTGTAATCTTAAGTCTCGTCGCATTTATCCGAAAGACAGATTAACATAAGCTGGATTACCGAGAACTTTATACCTACAGACACACACACACACACACACACACACACACATATATATATATATATATATATATATATATATATATATATATATATATATATATATATAATATATATAAAATTATTATTATTATTATTATTATTATTATTATTATTATTATTATTATTATTATTATTATTATTAAAATTGCTTTACCAGACCACTGTGCTGATTATCAGCTCTCACAGGGCTGGTCAGGAGGATTTGTTTTCATTTAAATTTTTTTTAATATATTTTGTCAATTAAATTATAATTTGTCAAAAAGTTTATAACTGGATTAACTGCAAATGTTGAAGTTGGAAAAAATCTCAATGATCGATTTATTTTCCAAAACTTGATAGCCACTGCTGATTATACTTTAGACATGCACACGACATATGTTTAATTGTTATCATTACTTTACATTCAGAGCATTCAGGGGCAGGGTTATGTAGGTTATTCATTAGGTGTCCGTGCAGCAAACGAGAATGGCCTTTTCGGAGACGGGTCAGAATTACTTGCGCATGTCTCTCCCTTTGGTAAGATGAACTCCATTTTCTAACACCAGGTTTTACTTCTTGTAATTTATGATTTTCACACCCTTCACTCCATATATTTTGCCATTTATTTATAATACCTATTGTTATGTGTGTTACATAATCGTTAATGGGGATACCTACATTCGATCTTGCCATATGGGCAGCTTCTTTGGCTGCTTTATCAGCCTCTTCATTTCCTATAATCCCTACATGGGAAGGGATCCAACATATTTCTATAGTTTTCCCACTATTATATAACTTATGGAGTAATAAGTTAATTTGTTGTACAATATTAATTTTTGGTTTGTAACTCTGAATAGCTTCTATAGCGCTTCTTGAGTCGTCAAAAACAAAACACAAACATACACATACATACACACGCACACACACACACACACATACACACATATATATATATATATATATATATATATATATATATATATATATATATATATATATATATATATATATATATATATATATATATATGTATTACTCTCCCATTTTATTTTCAACAAAACATCTTTATGATGGGGTTGCTGAACCAACGCCCTAACCAACGGATGTTCAGAAGATGCTTGCATGCGACAATACCAAGCAATTCTCACAAGTTATCCATCTCAGTACCGACCAAATCCATCGCTTCTTAACTTTGCTGACCTGACACTGATGGGTGGCAAGCAACCATAAAAGAAACTAATAAAAGAACTGCGCGATAAATTACAAAGGATTTTGCCGAAGTTAGTGGAAATTATAGCTTTCCTTTTTCTTTTTAGACTCCTTCGTGAGAGCTGTGCTCAGAAGATTAGAAGACAAAACTCGAGACTATTACAGGATTGAGCTGAGAGTGAGGCCAGGTAATAAGGGCTTGTCTTAATGATGCTTTTAAGTGTCTCTGTACTGGAGGAACACGCGTCCGGTACTATGGGCGGTTGTGATATATAACCTAAAGATAATAACTTATTGCCCATGTGTACTTTGTATTTTTAATTTCATTTTTAGAAGCAAGACTTTGCCACAAGTTGGTTTTGAACGTTATACGCCTTATAAAACTTTGTCCAAGCAGAACTAAGACAGCGTCATTGAACATACATAAAAGTTAAAGCTATTGTAAGATCGTGTCTTGCTAAGACGATTCAAATTGCGAGGGGGCGCGGGGAGTCTTAAAGCAAACCTTGGCGATCATATTAAAAGTACTGATGTCCTATATGGAATGAAATAGTCTTTTTTTAACTCCTCAGTGCATTGACAGAGATCATTTTGAGGATATTAAACCATTCAACATTCAAGCAGCGATGGAATGACGCAATTATCAGTGCATAATTGGCCACTACATGCAAAAGCCCCTTTCATGCTTCCAGCGAACGTATTATCAACGACTATTCAGTCAGCACCAAACAGCCAAAGCGATAACCTAACCTCTATCATTCGAGATAGTTCCTATGGCATCCTGTTGTCTCCAACGGGTTTTGGCATCGAAGGAACTGAGGAGCCAAGTAACCGAGGATATCCTGTTAGAATATCCATTAGGTTTTAGTGTACCCAGTAGATAACCATTACTATTTTTGAATCGTATGGGAATAATTCTGTAAGTTCTAGTATACCATATAAATAACCATTACTATTTTTAATCCTATATGAATGTTTCTATAAATTCTAGTGTACCCAATGGATAACCATTACTGTTTTAGAGTTTTAAAAATTGAGATACACTGATACGTGTGCGGAGCTGCAAATTATCAAGGTAAGACCTATGTAATGAACATTAATTGTTTGAAATTAAAGACACAATGGTATATAGTAATTTTTAATATATATATATATATATATATATATATATATATATATATATATATATATATATATATATATATATATATATTCATTTATATGTATATAAATACATCTTTTTTATGAAGAGGTGGTTCCAAAAGCAAGCTCTATACTCCTGATTTATTTAGCTGAGGCTGGTAGCATCATGTCACTATCCAAAAAAGATTATTACAGGACCTTAATGTTCAGAGAACGTCTGGAATTCCTTGTAACTGACCACGAGAACGATTACTAAATTTTGTATATATATATATATTTTGTATACTGTATATATATATATATATATATATATAGTTTATATATATATATATATATATATATATATATATATATATATATATATATATATATATATATATATATATATATATATATGAGATTATAGAATAGAATAGAATGCAGAATTTAGGTCAAAGGCCAAGCGCTGGGACCTAAGAGGTCATTCAGCGCTGATATATGAGATTATGTATTTATTTGCACCTGCCTAAGTGTTAACGTCTTGTCACGTGTTCCCATCCACCAAGAGAAGAAGACCAGAAACTGCATCATGATAAGAAATAAAAGAAAGACCACACTCGAAATTTGATCATAATCGTAGGGACTTTAATAAGAAGAGGTGAGAGGAGTAAAAAAAAAAAGAACGTTTACTCTACTCAGGAGGAAAATCACTGGTCCCTTGGGCCGAGTTAAGGACAAACGCCTTCGATAATACTCACAAAATCATTAGAAAGATTGAACCTCGTGTTGGTGAGAGACTAACCGCTAAAATAAATGTTCATGCTGCCCGTACGCATGCATATAAATAAGGACACACTACGCTTTATTACGGATATCTGCGTTAGTTTATGAATTAGGTCTTTTTTAATTTTCTACAAAAGAAAACTATTGTGCCGGCTTTGTCTGTCCGTCCGCACTTTATTCTATCCGCACTTTTTTCTGTCCGCCCTCAGATCTTAAAGACTACTGAGGCTAGAGGGCTGCAAATTGGTATGTTGATCATCCACCCTTCAGCATCAAACATACCAAATTGCAACCCTCTAGCCTCAGTAGCTTTTATTTTATTTAAGGTTAAAGTTAACCATAATTGTGCATCTGGCAACGATATTGGATAGGCCACCACCGGCCCGTGGTTAAAGTTTCATGGGCCGCGGCTCATACAGCATTATACCGAGGCCACCGAAAGATAGATCTATTTTCGATAGCCTTGATTATACGATGTAAAGAAAACTAGATCGCGCCGAAGAAACTTTGGCGCATTTTTTAATTTGATTGTGAACAAAGAGAAACTGCATTTTAAAATAGTGGCCTCTATGTTTATGAATCTTAAAGTAAGGAAAAGACAAAAACAAGACTGCAAATATAGAAAGAATGATTAAAGTAACGATAAAGATCAATTTCAGGTGACGTGTTGCTTTGATTCTCCACTTATGAAGGGGCTGCAGCCGTTAGGTGACCTGATCCAGAGGTGGGGGATACAACGACATACCCAAAATTAGATGACAATTGAACAAGGTGCAGCAAGGTTTCTTGACATTCCGTGACAACTTTAGTTTCCGATCTCGTGGTGACAGTGACGGGTGTTATAACTAGACCTAACTCGTCTATTGCACTTAGAATAATAGTGCCCTTAAGACAACTAAGATGTGTGAGGGAGAGAGAGAGTAATAAGTTTCAAATTTAAACTGGTGTTGGGGACCTTTGGGTTACAAGCCCCATCACAAGCTTGTCATGTCTGTGTGCTTCTTTTTAACTGAGGTTCATAACAGTTAGGTACCTCATCAACTTTTAATTCAAGAATGCTTTAGTGACCAAGTCCAGTGGATATGAACGAAAGCCTAGGGATATTTTTATATATATTGAAAAACAGTTTTATATAGTTTTATTTTTATAACATTAT
>NC_089799.1:27994613-28004613 GCF_040412425.1 Macrobrachium rosenbergii | reverse complement strand
TGAACGTTATTAGGACAGACCTATGTTAAAATCAAATTGGGAGATTTTACTTTACACGATTTTATTTTCTTTGCGAAATCAAAATACTGAAATTTGGCCATGTTTATGCTACGAGATTCAACAGCATAAATAACACCATACACAACTAAAGCTGTGCCCATATCGTGGTTACCTTCGTGAAACTGCTAAGAGATATACCCTCAACGTTATAGTACTCCTATTGTGCCATGTCATTAATGAGGCATATGTTCTAATTGCTTATCAATTTGAATGATATAATTAGCACTAACGATATAATTATGACTACCCCGATTCACAGTAATGGAAACAGGTTATTTCATTTGCATTACTGTATCATATAGCAATGAAAAAAACAACAGGCTTGATAATTACCGAAAAGGCCTTTGCGAGTAAAATAATTTTGAAAGTAATTAGCATGTTATGGACTACGCTAAAAAATTCTCTTTATGACACACAAGTATAGCTTTTAACAGGTAATTTGGGTCAACTTTTTCAAAGTTTCTTAAGAAAAGCACCTGTTCTTTTCATTTTGAAATAACATTCAATTTTTACGCGAGGTCCTAAATTACTCCTTCATTTAGGAATAAAAGTAAAATGTTTAAGTAAAAAATGCATCGACGTTTCTTCATCGCAATCGAGTTTTCTGTACAGCCGCTACAGTGTATAATCAAGGCCACCGAAAATAGATCTATCTTTCGGTGGTCTCGTTATAATGCTGTATGAGCCGCGACCCATGAAAAACCACGGCCCGGTGGTGGCCTATCCTATATTGTAGCCAGAAGCACAATTATGGCTAATTTTAACCTTAAATAAAAAAAAAACTACTGAGGCTAGAGGGCTGCAATTTGGTATGTTTGATGACTGGAGGGAGGATGAACAACATACCAATTTGCAGCCCTCTAGCCTCCGTAGTTTTTAAGATCTGAGAGCGGACAGGAAAAAGTGCGGACGGAAAGACAAAGCCGGCACAATAGTTTTCTTTTACAGAAAACTAAAAACCAAAAAAATCTCACATCGGAAATACTGTAACTCAAAAAATAAGCCAATAATTTTCTTGTACGCCCACAGTGATAACATCCCAGATCAAAATTTGGAATTGATAAAAGTAAAAACCTGGAAGAGAACCAAGGAGATATTCGATTTACAGGACCTAAGCTAGACAGTTTTCTTTATTAATTCTATTATAAACAGAAGTTTGAATAGGGTATTTTGCCAAACAACTATAGCATACAGACAGAGGGAGCTTGAGAAAAATAAAAGTAAAAAGAGACGAACCATATTTGATTCAACTTTGCATGCAAAAAAGATAATATTCGGAAAAGCTCTTCAGAAGGCAAGTATAAAAAGTGAAGAAAACTGGTATAATACTGACTGGTGAATAAAAAGTTATATTAATAAAGGTCATATTATTCTGAGAAGGAATGTATTAAATTTGGGCCGTATGGTCCAACGGTGTGGACGGAGAAGCCATTGAGTGCCATCACAGCAATGCAGATGAATGGATCTTTTCAATTAAAATAATACCATTATTAAAAACTCACACAGGCAAGCACATACGAACGCATAAAAATTACGCCTAACCTCCACACACAAATCTTAGGAAAATAAATCATATAAAAATAGATAATTTAAATGTGGCTTTCTTTTCGAAAGGCCACACTTGTTTGAAATAACACTTATTTACCCAAAACCTCCAAAAGAAATTTTAGGTGAATGCCATACTTTCTCCTGCCCCATCTAAACCGGGACCAGAATACCAGAATGTGCTCAAGCGACTGTGATTGTCACTAGGAGCACGCTGTCGTCTTCATTCCACTTAGAAAAGATGTTTTTTCTCTCTAGAAATAAGGCTTATATCCACAAAATTACGCATCAATTTACTTAGGAGGGAAAAGAAGCATCGAAGTGTGACTGTTGCTATAGGCTGCTTGCAATGGAACAAATTCTGGTGCACTGATCCTGGCAACTTAATCACCTTCCGAAGAACATCCTTCGAGGTAAATATGTGATTCATATTCTTGGTTATTAATTTTGATGAGGGTGATGAAGGTGACCACATCTGATTTCCAAAGACATATAAAAATTTCAGCAACATTTATGAAGTTTAAATTCATCCTTCATTAAAGTGTAAGTTAACTTCAGTTTATCTTTGTGTTAAATTCCACTTTAAACAACACCCATCCCGTTCATTATCATTTTCTAGACTTTACTTTCTGGCGCTGAATGGCTTCAATGGCCCAAGTTCGTGGGCTCAAGTTCTTAATTACATGCATCCATCTATCAATCTCAGAAAAAAAGATAATAAATATCTCGAAACTTGTTTTACTTCTTGCAGTTACAACAGGCCTTAAAAGTGACGAGAGTAACTAATTATGCGTGAATTTTCTTTTCATTTGAGAGAGAGAGAGAGAGAGAGAGAGAGAGAGAGAGAGAGAGAGAGAGAGAGAGAGAGAGAGAGAGAGACAATCTGATGAAGGACAAAAATAGAAAAAAATAGTTCAAGTATCACAAACAAAATATGAGGATAAAAAGGTTTCTAAATGTGGTACGATAAATTAATAGTTAAGTTACCTGTTCCCAAAACAATTTCAGATGAAATGTAAAAAAGGTAAAAAAATATACTGATTTAAAAAACAAAATAACCATCTGACTGTCAGCTAATCATGCGATACAAAAATGTATCCCATAGAAGAATTTCAGGTTAGATTACTTTTAAATAAAAATCTGACACGAAACTTCTAGGGTGACCGAATAAATGACTGAATGACTGACTGACCTTTCCCCTTTCCTCCTCCTCCTCCTCCTCCTCCTCCTCCTCCTCCTCCTCCTCCTCCTCCTCCTCCTCCTCCTCCTCCTCTACCAATCCTTCCTGCTGCTCCTCATCCTTTCCTTCTCCCCCTCCTGAACCAATCTCAAAAGGCAACGTAATCGATTCGAACTCCAGAAGATAAGAACCACTGGGTAATTAAGGGAAGGGAGGAACGAACTCCACCCTGGAAATGGATTAGACTGGCACAATGACAGCAGATGCGAAAGGGAAGACTCCTGAGTTTGGATAAGGAAGGTGGGCATAAAAAAAAAAGTGGGGGGGGGGATCTTAACTTACGAAAGCAATTCATTAGCGATCAGATGGCAATGTTGATATGGGAGAGATAAGGCAGATTTTGCCCGTGCAAGCCAACAAGGAGTTGTATAATGACCAAAGGGATCAGCTGGTGTATGTTCCTGAATTCAAACGTGTCTTTCTTTGAAGGCACATGGATAATGAAAAGATAAAAAACGCAACGAAACAGTTTCGCATGCGAATGACAGTAGTTGCTTGCAATGCATATTTGCTTTTAGAGGAGTTTACATATATCTTTGATGTAAGTGTAAACTTAGGCAAAAACGAGTGTGCGTAATTATGGATATCTAAATTTACAATGTGAGTACATGCATTAACCTCATGTACTTGTACAGACATCACATCTGACAAATTCTAAACAATGATAATAAATCCAAAATATCAGTGGGCCTAGCACCAAAAATTTCCTTACACATCCATTCCTGATTAAAACAAGAATACGAAAAGGTAGGAAAAAAGCGTTAGGTCTATTCTTGAATGAAGCGGTACAATATTCACTTAAAATAGAGTAAATAATCGAAATGTACAGGAGTTCCTGGTAGTCTTTTCAACAACAATATTTCTGGTCAGAGCAACGCCCATCACCCATGACAAAGGCAACAGGACGCAGAGATTGTTGTTCAAAATATCACAGGAATTTCTATATTTATTTTGCAAACTGTTTGGAAAATCGCCTTTCAACTACTACACAAGCTTTTCCTGGCCATTTTTCCGATTCAGTCGTAATTCATTTACCGGAAAAATGAGCTTTTCCCTGGCAAAAATAATCCATTCCTTTTTGACAGTTCTTGTTTTGCTTTTTTTTTTGTCAACAGTGGACCATCTGTATACCGAATACAGTTCTCAAACATTGGGAAATCATTCACAACGATTTAACATACTTTTAAAAATAATTATTCAATTTAAATATATATCTTTTTCTTTTCTTTATAATATCCTATGTCCGAAGTCTTGTGTTTTCGCACTTTGCATATTTTAACTTGCCATCAAAGGAGGAAAAATCCACCTCCTTCAGTGATAAAATTTATCCTTTATTCTAAAAACAAAAAAACAAAAAAAAAAACAAAAAATTTTTTGGTCAAATTTCACAAAAAAGATTCTTTTCACGCATTATGCTCTCCGCAATGTAATTTTCCTCCCATTTAGTAAAGCTGAAAGGTTTCTGCAGAAGGGCTAACGAGTTAAATTAACGAGTTAAATTTACCTACATAGAAAAAATTCACCGATGAAACATATTGCAATAAAATAATTTTGGATCGTTCATGGTACACCAGATGAAGGCTTTGCCCACATCACCTGAATTACTTACTAATGGCCATTATACCCAATGAACAAGGGCACTCAGTTCTTCAAACCCCATGGGGTCCCTCCCTGAAAACAGGGGCTAAGTATGCAATTAGGTCTTGATAAATGATGTCACAGTAATAACAATAAATAACTGCTCCGCCGAATGCCGTTCAATTGATTCTCTAATTTCCAAATATTTTCCAGGGAGAGCGAAAACCCTCGAAAAATCCCCCTACTTTTCTATGGGCCACATTCAACTTCAAGGGTGTCACTCGATAAAAGTTTTTATCTATTTTGCATCAATATGCGTTCATTATTTCTCGAGGTGGTTTTTTACTTTAATGGAAAATGGTGAAGTGGACACCTTCCACGACTTCGTGGAAGAACTGATTGATTGATTTATGGCTACAAAAACTGGCGTCACAACATCTAGGTTATTGGCACGGTCGCGGAAGAAGAAAATTTCCTAATACTTTCTGACAAATCATATAAAATTCATGAAATTTAGGACGTATTTGTGAAGCACTGAATTTTTCGGAGATCCCTTGAACGTGTTTATTGTCGAACTGGATTTCACAGTGACGAATCTTTAACAACATCCACAATATCTAGTTCTGGTTTACCTGATGAATATTCCACCTGGTTCCAGTAAAATCCGCCTATCTGTTTCGAAATATTAATTACCACATAGGCCGGACTGGAAAGATTACATCCATCCAGTTTTACTGATGGAGATTGAAATAATCTTTTTGGTCAAAGAAGCATTTTCTGACTAAACAGTCTAATGGAAGATTTAATAAAAAAAAAAAAAAAGGTATAGTTCTTTTTCTGACAGAGATGGAGATCCAGCATTTTCTTTGGTAGCCAAGTAACGAGAGTAATGTCATACTCAAAGGTCAAAGCTACATAAGGATTTAACTTCTGACATAACTTTCGAATTACAAGAGACACAACATGTACACTTCGCTGATAAAGCCTATGTGCAGAGTGAGGTCAAGGTCAAAGGCCAGATAGGAAGGTGCCATCAGCCGGGCATTGTCCTTCACACGCACAAAATTCCAATAAATACGATGTGTTTGTGAACACATCCTACGTATTGAAATTTTGTTCTTATTGCAGTGGCGGGAAGTATATATATGTATACATACACACACACACACATATATATAACACATATATATGTATATGTATATGTATGTATGTATGTAATCTTCTAGGAAACTGAGAGCCAGTTGCCATCAGATTCATAGCTAACAGAGTAAACCACACGGAAAATAAACTGCACAAACACATACCCGGACCATATAATATATAGATAATATATATGAGCGAGCGCGCGCATGTATCTCTGAATCACCGTTAGACATTTTAACTGAGTTCGGTTCTTTCCTCTTCGAAGAATAATCATCAATGACTCATTACCTACATATATTTCTCTGTTATTTTGCCTTGTATACAGTAAAATATCCATTTTACGCTTCATTAAGAATGTTACCTAACGCATCTTCCGTTCTCAATATTTAAAAAATGTATCTGTATATGTAGATGTACTGTGTGTGTGTGTGTGTGTGTGTGTGTGTGTGTATATATATATATATATATATATATATATATATATATATATATATATATATATATATATATATATATATATATATATGCGTACTATAAAATTACTGCTCACTGTTTCAAATTACCCTGACACTACGGGATTTATACCCACACTAAATTGTAACGTAATTAATCAGCGAGTATTATGCTGAACACTTGAGGTGTAACATTTGCAGCAATAAATAACTCCACAACGGTAGGAATTTCTAGTAATTGCATAGCATTAAATCATGTCATATAGAATTATTCTCATTAATTTTGATAATATTACAGAAATTTCCGCTCACCACAGTAGCCTGAAAAGGAGGGGAGAAAAATATCATAAATTTTAGAAATTAGAGTCCGAACGGGGAACAACTTAAGATAACTAGTAATTTCAAACATATCTATAAGAAACACTTTAAGAGGGCTAGTCATTTCAAACCTGTCTATAAGGAACACTTTAAGAGAACTAATAATTTTAAACATATCTATAGGAAACGCTCGACAAGAACTATTAATTTCAAAACTATTTAAAAGCACACTTTAAGAGAAGTGTTAATTTCAAACCTATCAATCTGTAGATCTATCATTAATCTTAAACATTTCAACCAGCGGGATCCATTTTCTTTACTGACATCCGTTTTACGGACTCTACGATCCATTGAATAATAATTCAAGCATTCTTGTTTTTATTTCTTAATTTTACATTGTTCCTTGACAATAGCCGAAAATACTAAGAATCGCTACTTCTCGTTACACATGTCAACAATGTGATGGAAAACTTTCATAAATAATAAATAGTCAATATTCACGCATAGAACTGCTCTGTAGATCGATCGAGTTTACAAGGAAAGATTCACATTTAGTTTTCTGTAAAAAAAAAAATAAATAAATAAACCATTGTGCTGGCTTTGTCTGTCCGTCCGCACTTTTTCTGTCCGCCCTCAGACCTTAAAAACTACTGAGGCTAGAGGGCTGCAAATTGGTATGTTGATCATCCACCCTCCAATCATCAAACACACCAAATAGCAGCTCTCTATCCTCAGTGGTTTTTTTATATTTTATTTAAGGCTAAAGATAACCATCATCGTGCTTCTGGCAACGATAAAGGACAAGCCACCACGGCCCGCTGAGAGTTTCATGGGCCGCGGCTTATACAGCCATTATACCGAGACCACCGATTATAAGCTGTACAGAAAACTCGATTATGCCGGAGGAACTTCGGCGCATTTTTTACTTGTTTTTTTTTTAGCCGCTGATTGAACTCCAGACTGAAAATTACATAACCTTAAAATCCTGCGAAAAGTAATAAGAGCACAGATATCTCCAACTTCCATTAACAATTACTTTAATTCTGATCTCAATTCAGTCTCACGCTCTCCATTCAGTATTTTCATTCTTTTGAAATACATCGTTCATATGCACTTCGTTTATATTAACGCAACGCCCAGTTCATATAATTTGTTCATGTCATCAACTTCAGTTTGGCAACACAATTTAATCATGACGTTCAAGCTGAGATCACTATTTTACTGCGTTTCATGTTCAATTATTAAATGTCGCTCTATCAGTGTTAAATAGACTTGTCGTCACGTGTCTCAATTTCATGAATCTGGATCATTTCATTCACTGACTCGTTTTATATACTCAGTATTCATACTACAACTGCTTCACACATAGCATTTCCATCATAGCACACTTTCATTTCTTACATGCATTTTTCATAAATATGCAGCAATTTTCATCACATATTTTTCTAAAGCACGACCTTGTCTTTGTTAAAGCGTAATCCTGCTACAAATCCGAGCTGTCGACGGAGACATCAGATTACTACAGAGGTCCAAAACGGAGGCTGCTACGAGATTTTCTAGTTCTTCGTTGAGCGAGTAGGTTCCGTTCTCAGCTAGCACTCTGCTGACCGCGAGTTCGAATCTCCGACCGGCCAATGAAGAATAAGAGGAATTTATTTCTGGTGATAGAAATTCATTTCTCGCTATAATGTGGTTCGGATTCCACAATAAGCTGTAGGTCCCGTTGCTAGGTAACCAACTGGTTCTTGGCCACGTAAAATAAGTCTAATCCTTCGGGCCAGCCCTGGAAGACCTGTTAATCAGCTCAGTGGTCTAGTTAAACTAAGGTATACTTATTTTTTTTTACGCGATTTTCTGTTACAAACGGTATGTCGCTCAACAGGAAAGAAGTCTCAGTTTTTTTATCCTCTAGCAATTCCTAACGTAAACTCTCTCTCTCTCTCTCTCTCTCTCTCTCTCTCTCTCTCTCTCTCTCTCTCCACATTAACGTTTAAATCTGCTTATATCAATCGTTTTGGTGTAAATAGGAGCATATATAGACATACGTAGACAATATACATGTATATATAAATAAAAGTGTTCGTGCCTTATCCTCTTATTTGAGGTGACCTCAGGAATAAAGAGCACGCGGGCGTGAGAGAGAGAGAGAGAGAGAGAGAGAGAGAGAGAGAGAGAGAGAGAGAGAGAGAGATAACATTCAAAGCCACATTCATCTTTCAACAGCTGAAACAAGAGTGAAGCCTGTATCCCTAAAAAAAGTTTCACAGTATCCGCCGTTTTATAAACCTGAAAGAAACCAGTCATATATATATATATATATATATATATATATATATATATACACACATATATATATATTTACATATATATATATATATATATATATATATATATATATATATATATATATATATATATATATATACATACACACATATATATATATTTATATATATATATATATATATATATATATATATATATATATATATATATATATATATATATATATATAAACTTGCTGGCATGGCTCTAGGTTTTATGCTACTTCACAAAAGACATATCACCTTTTTTTTTTTCTATCAGTGATCTGGTTTCATTTCAAATATGCTCTCTGACTCTTTTCATTAGTATCGTTAGATGATGTATCCGTGTATTTAACTTCCCGATAGACGCCTTGATCATGGAATTCAGACACCTTGTCCATGGAATTCATCTTTTCATATGCGGTGGTATATTCACATCACTGAATACTAAGAAAAGCTCTTCTTTGTATTCAGTGGTCTGTGTCATAAAGAGAAAATGGTCTTAGATGTTTCCAACAAGATCTCACTTAAAAATGGCGATCGTGTTATCCTAAATTTTATTTCTGGACATTTCCAAAGATATTTCACGTGTGATGATAATATGCTTTGATTCTACTTGAAATAAATGTTATAATATTGTTTGTAATGTGATTTAGTTTCAGTTTAAATTATTAATTTTATCCAGCACTTAAGGAAGTATACCCTAAGATATGCGTGATGAAGACCCCTTTATATTAGCCAGCTTAATTGTAAATAAAATCTGTTTTACAAGAAAGGGAGTAAAATTTGCTTTACAAAAAGATCATCACACACATATACTTCACCCACATCTGTGTTAATGATACATCTGTGCCGAGCGCCCGAGACAAATCCGAATATAAATGGCAACGCAACGAAAAACACTTCATTTCGTCTCACGAGGAAATAAAATATTTTCCCCCGAAAGGAACATCAGCTGAAAAAGCGAGAAAAAATTCATAAAGAACCTTCATCAAAAGGTCTACTTTTCCCTTGCTTTCTTTCATTTTTCTTTCTGTATATTTTTTTTTCTCTATTTTTTTATATATACATTTTTTTAGGTCTTGGCTCCTTTTTAATACAATGACGCGGAATGTAGCTCCAGGGCCAGCTGAGCTCTCGCTCATAAAGAACAGTATGATATTCATCAACTCAAAGACCGACCAACTCTTTTTCTCTCTTTCTCTCTCCGCTGGGAGAGGGATGGCGGGGAGGGGGAGGGAGGTGGGGGTTGACATCGGGATGAGGTAAGGGGGTGGGGAGGGGGAAAGGGGATTGTGGGTGTTGGTATATCCAGTTAAAGGACAGACGCGTTCTCATGGCTTTTTTTTTTTTATCCC
>NC_089799.1:27984613-27989613 GCF_040412425.1 Macrobrachium rosenbergii | reverse complement strand
CAATACCTCGCTCTTTCTTTCATCTGTCAGATCTACATAACAGAACAGCAAAATTTCTCGAAGAAATGCTGTCATCCTTGAATTTCTTACTCGGCACGTTAATACTTCATCTTAGCTACAGCAACAACAACCGCAATAACAGGATACAAAACAATAACAAGAACAACATCAGAATTCGGTTATAGAGAGCTTCTTGCTCTGGTAGGGAAATTATCCAGTTATCTAATTTAACTGTTCGTTCGTGTATCTGATTCATGTCATCCATGAAGTTGTTCTCCCAATAGTTCAAAGAACAACTGTGCTGAGATATTAAAAAAACCGTGAGAGATGAACCTTGTCAGTAGGCACCTATACTAATTAAACTGTAGGCAGAACAAGTGAATATGTGAATTTCAATATATATTTCATTATAAAGTTTGAGGTACCTCTTATTCATGAAGTATATAATAATTTTATTACTCAACCCATACGAATGCCAACACAGGCAAATATACATTTATATATATATTACACTGGACAACCTACACACAAACGAAAACATATATGTGAGTAAACAACTCCAATTATTTCGTGCTGAATAATGGTTGATTATGACATAAGCGCGAAAAGAAAATCCAGCTTTCTTTCTTGGCAATATCCGTGAACAAAAACGACTTGAATCATAGTCTATTTTTGAAAGACTCTTTCACTGAATTTCTAAATGACGAGAATCCTTGCATTAGATGTCAATATCAGATCTATTTCAGATAGTTGATTAAGTGTATATATTTTAGAAATATCAAAAGATGTATATAAAATTCATGTAATATTTCGATATGAACAGCAAATATTAATAAATAACTTAATAAGATCTGACAGTAAAATCGTATACCAAAGAATTTATCATGAAAACAACACTGGGAGCCGCAATCCACGCTTCCATGGTAAACACAAGACTAACAAAGCAATCAACAAAACCAATACAAAAAAGGAGAGCAAAAGGATGTGTACAAATCCCGCCCGGAAGTTTACGATGCCGTAACAGATACAGTGCATTTATTTCCTCCCAAAACATGGCAACAGCATTCTCCACAATTTACGTTTCATGACGCTGTCGGTGCGTCGCTTACTGCGTGCAGCTATAAAAATTTAAATTTATCAAACTGAAATACGAACTAAATTAAAAAATTCATTGGGGATATTCCAGCTAAATACTGTTGACACCGCAATACACCTGCCAAGTTCCATGTCACTTTTGAATGATAATTTGGAAACCAGGGTGGGAATCTGTGTGTGTGTGTGTGTGTGTGTGTGTGTGTGTGTGTGTGTGTGTGTGAGAGAGAGAGAGAGAGAGAGAGAGAGAGAGAGAGAGAGAGAGAGAGAGTCAAAATTCCATATTAATTTTTTCTAAACTTACAGTGACATCCAACTCTTACTGGCAACAAAGACCTGAACTGAAAATGATGGCACAGAATGGTCGCTGAAGAACCAATGGTTCTGCATCAGTGTGATCTAACTCCCCCACCTTGAACAGATCCAGTGGATCTGGTAATCGCAATGCTTCAATCGCGAGAGAACAGGACTCAAAGAAAACCAGAAGAGATGACTTTATGATCTAAAATGAGGAGCTGGCGATGCTTAAGTTCAAGTGCTGATTTTATGAACAGATAATGTGACTGAACAGTGGCTTCCTTAAGGAGATCAGAAAGGTACTTGGGGAATTACCCTGAAGGGTATAACTTGAAGAAAAAGATGCAGATCAGGATAATATGTTAGTACCTCAATATAATCAAGTTTCTACAAACGCCTTAGGTCATCTGAAAGCCAGCCGGCTTAACTTTGAAAGAACAATCTACAACGGAAGGAGAAATGCCGAGGTTGTCATCTCATCTGTGAAATGAGAACATCTGGCAAATGGGTCTGTTTGGGAGTCCAGAAAACGAATTTTGGGAGAACATATGGAGGGGGACGTGACCCTTTGAGAAACTGGAGTTTGGTATAGGGAGGGGGTGAGCATCTTGAAGGGGGAAGGGGGTTAAAACTATGGAACAAATAATATTCAGTGGGAGTCTCGAATAAGTATAATTTGGTGTTTTGAAGTTATATGTGACTTTGTAAGATTTTTTGTTCTTGAATTTCAGCCCAATCTGCTTAAAGACTTATTTTCCACTACCCTAAACCCAGAGGGCTTAAGGTTGCTATTTTTCTTTTTTTCCCCCTTTTGTTTCTACTTATTTAATATACACGCTAGAAATATAATTCAAGCTTCTTAAAAATGTAAATTTTCAACACCATATTTGTACAGTAATATGGAACCCAGCCTTTTTCTTTAGAGGTTCAAACAGTAAACAAGATAAAGTTTCGAAAGCAGCAACAACAACAAAAAAATATGCGAATAAATATTAAGCTGTTAAATGTCTGTCACTGGGTGTTTTCTAAGAGCCTAAGAACTGATATATTACTGCATAAGGGTCACAAGCGATAAAAATAAAACCACTTTTCATTTCTTGTAGCCTGTAAGACTCTCTCTCTCTCTCTCTCTCTCTCTCTCTCTCTCTCTCTCTCTCTCTCTCTCTCTCTCTCTCTCTCTCTCTCCTGGAAGTAATTTATCAAAAGTAACTCATACCTACTTTTCAGAGCACTACTCTTGTTATCATAATAATTGTATGAAGTATCCAAGTCGCATCCATGTGACACAAGTGTTTTTGATGATGAATCACAAAGACCACTTAACATTTACATTTTCTCACCTTTTCGATAGGTTTACTCCGGAGAGGACTGAAACCGAACGGGGAATTTGAAATGGGATTCCTACTAACACATGACAGAGTAGAACGAGGCTGTCAAAACCCACAATAGCATTGTGGATTAAGGCAACCTCATTACAACCCGACACTTGCGGGTTCAAATCCCACATGGAAAGTTAAGTGTCTCTTCATTATTCCCCCGTTTGGATTAAAAAAAAAAAAGATCCGCAGAAAAAAATACGAGGAAATCAAGAACTTAACAGCTATTTATGGTGAAAATGATGAAAACTATTATTATTGAAACTCAACACATAATCAAGCGTGCACTCCAGGGACCTCCAGCGAAAGCCAGAGGTGCTATTACATGTGTCACAAGAGTCATTAAAGAATTTAGAAACGAAGTAATTACTCAGTACCGGAAGAGTTAAGTCGACAGGCACATCTTGCATACAAGTGGGTTTCAGCGTACTACCCGACCCACCACCATTCTTACTCAGCATGAGTAATTTGAACGAAACTACTGTCACTTTGATTCACCTATCGGAAAATTGGGTAAAACTCGCTGCTATGCAAGGTGTGCAGCATGTCCAGATAATGCCCTCCAGTTCCTACCACTATTTTTTGGCTCATTTAGCAACGTCCTTGGCTTTCATTCGAAATTCCTAGGTTCGATCGTGATGTGACTTAAAACTATTATTATTATTATTATTATTATTATTATTATTATTATTATTATTATTATTATTATTATTAGTAGTAGTAGTAGTAGTAGTAGTAGTAGTTGAATGCTGTGTTCATTAATTTTTGTAATTAATAAACCTTTGTTTAAAACATGTAAGGAATTTAGAGACAACTGTTAACATCAGTCTTGACTGTCACAAATGGAAAATGAATTCACAAATATCCTGCGCCAAGGAGCAGCTGCTTCCGGCAACTGGGCATGAAATGTAAAGTTAAGAATCCCCCTCCCCCTTTTCCACTTCACCTCTCCCCCTCCCTCCATAGGATAAATGCAACGTTTGATTTGCCTTTGTTCTTTTAGCTGTCAGATTCAGTGACCGGAACATTACAATTTCCTGTGCTATTTAATTCTTATAGAAGGTGAGTGAATTTTTTATATCATATAACAACAATAGTGAAAAAAATTATATATTTTTAAAAACATTCTAAAATTTCATTTCTACATCATAAAATCATAAATAACTGTTCACTTTTCTTCAGTGGAGGTGGTGATTACATCAACACCTCTACTTAAAACAAGTCAACAGTAAATTGGTAAGAGATGCAATCCATACCTCACGGCAGGAAATAAGAAAAACAACAGCAACAGCAAGTTGTAAAATCCTACCCTGAATACACGGTCGCAAGAGATAAAGTACATTTATTACCGTGCTCTGGCTAAAACACAGCCATTACCACTGCACGCTCCACTTATGATGAAGTCGCTAGGTGCTTCATGCTGTAGATTCATCGCTGTGTTAAGATAATAATAATAATAATAATAATAATAATAATAATAATAATAATAATAATAATAATAATAATAATAATAATAATAATAATAGGTCTTATTGAAAAAAGGATGGCTTTTTATTACATTATCAATCGAATTTATCTTATATAGTGTCATTTTCTATCCTCCTTATGATTCGTGGATAATAATAATAATAATAATAATAATAATAATAATAATTTTCAGGCTCAGCGATGTTAGTCAGTAACTGGCCGATATTCATGTTGAAAAGGACAGTGTGCGGAATATTGAAGTCATTTTTATTACAATATTCAATCAGAAATCGTTCGTCTGGGTTCAAGTTCTATTGTAGGTACTGACGCGTCGACATGTTTCAGCGGGACCAGCTGGCAGTTGGTCATCCTCTGGACGATTGGATAATAATAATAATAATAATAATAATAATAATAATAATAATAATAATAATAATAATAATAATAATAATAATAATAATAGTCACAAAATGGTGAAGAATTTTCAGGGTTGTCGTTTTCATAATGTTGTAATAGTAGATATATATTGTTGGTTTTTTTAATATATATATCTACATTTACAACAATAGATGTCTTCACCGTAATAATAATAATAATAATAATAATAATAATAATAATAATAATAATAATAATAATAACATGAGTCACAAAAATGGTGAAGAAATCCACAATGTTGTAATTGTAGATATATATTTTTAATATATATATCTACATTTACAACACTAGATGTCTTCACTAATAATAATAATAATAATAATAATAATAATA
>NC_089799.1:27972113-27979613 GCF_040412425.1 Macrobrachium rosenbergii | reverse complement strand
ATATGTTTATATATGTGTATATATATATATATATATATATATATATATATATATATATATATATATATATATATATATATATATATATATATATATATATATATATATATATATATATATATATTATATATATATATATATTTATATATATATATATATATATATATATATATATATATATATATATATATATATATATATATATTTATATGTATATATATATACACACACACATGGTGCGAGACGATGGTTACGAACCAGAGCTGAAAGAGACATCAAAAGTGACTCGGTCCGATATTGACACCAGGTACGGCCCAGGTAGTACTGTCTAGGTTAGATTAGGCGAGGGAAGTCAGGTTGCATGTGTCCCTCTGTTACCACCACTAAGGGAGGTTTGTGCCTCCGTGGCCCACTGTTCTGGTTTAAGGTAGATTAAAGAAGGTTAGCAAGTATTCCTTAAATTAAAATAGCTTCCTTACCTTCTTTTTATCTACTCATTTCCTTTCCTCCTTACTTTTTTTTGTAATAACAGTTTACCTTCTTATTAAATATAATCGCTTTTTTTGTAATAACAGTTTACCTTATTATTAAATATAAACGCTTTTTTTGTAATAACATTTTACCATCTTATTAAATATGAACTTTTTTTTTTGTACTAACAGTTTACCTTCTTATTAAATATAATAGCAAGTATAAATAGATGTGTTACTGAATACATATACTCGTACAGGCCTATTAATATTGCCATCAAGTCAATCGTGGGCCGATTTTTACCCAGAAACTGAGATTCTCAAGAGGGCCTCCTAATGAATAAATGAGCCAAGCTTCATCAAATTTCCCTCACCAATTCCTACGAGATCCGGGTAAGTTGCACATAATAACAAGTGGAAACCATATCCTCTCTACTCTATTAGCGTAGGTAATAAATCAATGATGTATTTCCAAAACTATCAATATTAATAATAATAATAAAACAATATATTTTAAAATTACGTAAACAAGGACATCCGACATCGTGGGCACCAACTAGAAGCCCAGTATATGCCAATCCTATCTTTACGTACACAATCACAATTTAGAAGTCTATCACTGTTCTGCATAGATATCAATTTATATCTACCAAATGGATAGTTTGCTAAACTCGAAATGCTATACAGAGGTTTCAACATTTATACAGTACGATGCCGATTCTGCAATGCAAATTACGAGACTGAAATTAGAAGTCCACTTTCATAAGTTACAATAAATATCAACGAATATAATAAAAATGATGCACGCATCAAGTCCACAAAAGGGTGTCTATTTTTATGTTCTATGGCGATACATATATTTTGGTTTAACAGACATTTGACTGTTATTACCGAAACAATAACAAATCACCCCTTATTTCAAGTGAATGTATCCACTGACACTGCACTATTCACATACAGATAAACAAAAGCATACATAAACGAACATAAGTCCAACTATTAAATGTTAAAATAATGTTCATTACGACAATTGTTTTCACTGGGCAATGGACGTGAGAAACCATGTCAGTCTCAATATAATTTTTTAGAAATAATATGACTGACATTTCCATTACCACTTGTAATTAAGAGGATCAACAAAATAAGCAAGATTAACGAAACTGAATTATATACCAAGCATGAAAAATGAAAATCTCATAAACATTTCTTGGAAATGAGGTTCTTAGCTTTAGAATTAAGTGTTTACAATTATCATAGATAATACCATAAGGAAGAAACAAAAACGGATTATGTAACTGAATTTCTCACGAGCCATGAATCATGCCAATTCATACCAAATCGTTATCCGAACAGCAACAAAATCATAATTTATAGTCATGATAAACGACAATAATAGAGCAGAACAGTCACCAAAATCCTGTGTGAAATGGATAGCAACAAATAAATACAAATCCTGACGGTACGTTTGCGAGCCAGTACCAAAATAACAAATTCATTTTCCACGATTCACATTCTGTGCATAATAAAGTTCCAGGGTGTACCCTGATGTAAATCACTCCCAGCGTACAACTGTGAATATAATAACAACCGAATATTAGTAGAGGGAGATTTTTTCCTGAACTTTTATATTCAATATAGTAACGGGCAATACACTCATCACTTTCCACAATAATCTTAAATGAAAACTTGGGATGCAGTGCAGTGCATCTCTCTCTCTCTCTCTCTCTCTCTCTATATATATATATATATATATATATATATATATATATATATATATATATATGTATATATATATATATATATATATATATATATATATATATATATATATATATATATATATATATATATATATAATAGGGAAGGGGTGGAGTGCTTTATTTCTTCCACAGTTTGTGTAAGTTTTGCTTACCAAATTTTCACTCAAGAGCATTTGGAAAGTGGTAAGTGTATTGGCCGTTACTATATTGAATGTGTGTGTATATATTGAATGTGTGTGTATATATATATATATATATATATATATATATATATATATATATATATATAAACATATATATATATATATATATATATATATATATATATATATATATATATACATATATATATATATATATATATATATATATATATATATATATATATATATATATATATATATATATATATATGGACTGAAAATGTTGTGATGGTGAAAACAATTTTACAAAAAAGTTTAGGAACTCATTACTCAGCGGGCATAACGACTGGGCCCCTCGAGGTATCCAGCCCCTCACCCTGCCTTCAAAATGAATATGTAGACTTATTAATCATTATCCATTTATTGTAAAGGAGTTTGATGCCGGCTGGGAAATCTTGTGAAAGCCTTGAGGTGGGTGGGCGCACCTGTAAATGGGCAATTTAATGGGATTATCAGTAAAAGATTAGGCGGGTGATGGTGAGTCTATTTTTTCTTTTTTTTTTTCGAGAAGAGTAATAGGGTTTCGTGGTGATTACCTGAAGGCGAATTCCTTTAAAGTAAAATAGCAGAAATGGGGGTGTGGTTGATAAGTAGCTTAAGGGAACATGTTGATGGTATATTTAAAAAACGCAAGCTAATAGAATAAAAACTAAAAAACTGTTTTGTAAATAAAATTTTAAAAACTGCAACGAAGAAAATATGGCGAATTTCAAAAATGAGTCAACGGTTTAACGGTTTACTTATAAGGAACATCTTGATGGTGTATCTAAAAAAAAAAACAATACAGTGAGCCAAATAGAATAAAAACTGTATAAACCTGTTGTGTATATCAATTTGCTAAAACTGCAACGAAGAAAACGCGGTGAATTTTAAAAATAAGTCAACGGATTTCTTCGCTTTTTGGTGGAAAGCAACAGGGAACAGTGTACCCTCGTATCAATGAATTCGGTTTATAGCTGTTATACCCTCACCTTTAAACCTCTTTTGCAATTGGGTTCCTAAAAGGATGTTTACGCTCACACAACTCGCACTATTAAAAAAATCAATAATTTTAACTTTCCATTTCTCTACAGTGGTGCGAGCTACAAAAAGCCAGATTATTAAAATAAAAAGGGTTCTTGCTTTATAAAGATGTTTCTCGTTACGAGTCTCTTCATTAAAGGTCAAAACGAAGTATATGAAACAATTTTGAAAAGTAAAAGAGTTGTTTAAATATTTGCATGTTGACTTTTGTTCCCAAGCGCTGCATGTGAGGGTATGAAAAGTAAGATGAAAGAGAAGAAAGGTCTACAATAATTAATGAACTTCTCCTGAGAGGAATGGAAACTGGAAGAAAAGTGGAAAATATTATAGGATCTTATGAATCTCTTTTTTTTCCTCTCTCACTTTCATATACACATATATATGTACACACACACACACACACATATATATATATATATATATATATATATATATATATATATATATATATATATATATATATATATATATATATATATATATATATATATATATATATGTGTGTGTGTATATATATAGATATATAGATATATATATACATATATATATGTATATATATATACATACATACGGTATATATGTGTATATATATATATATATATATATATATATATATATATATATATATATATATATATCAGCAAATTTCGTTGAATAATATGGCTTTTTGATTGTTGATCAACTTCTTATTAGTTAGACAATATTTTCTGAATCTTCTCCGTTCTTCCAAATTCAGTTGAAGGACAAAAAACAGGAAGATTAACTCTCTGTTCCATTTACTAAAATCACAACACCACAGTTGTTACGTCACTCGCCGTGACCTCTCCAAAGTGTTAGTGGATGGAAATAATGGATCCATCCACCAACACTGCACAGACCATCACGACCGCAAACCTACGACACAAGAGCTAGTGGAGAATACAGATATCATCTACACAGAACATAGTCGCCATAGATTAATCATAGCTGAATCTGTTTGCATTTCATTACGCTTTCTCCCCCCCGGCCCCCACTTTCTACTCCTCCTGTCCCAGAAATCCGCATGCCTGCATTTCCATTTCTGTTTTGTTTATTGCCACCAGAACACGCGATTTTGTTCTCATTATTTTTCACAAAGTAAATTATGTTTTTATCATTAAGTTGATTGTATCGTAACTTTTATAACTGTAAATAAATTAAAATTGTTTATTTTGTACTTATTGATATTATAATGATTTATTGTATTATTATGGTTTCGGACGCTACATATCCGTCCGCACACCATAACAAAACAACAAGACGCTGTGCCCAGATTTTACACTTTGAAGAGGTCACGACGAGTGACGGAACAGCTGTGGTGTTGTGCTTTTAGTAAATGGAACAGAGTTAATCTTCCTTTTCTTTTGTGCATCAACTGAATTTGGAAGAACGGAGAAGATTCAGAAAATATTGTCAAACTAATAAGTTCATCAACAATCAAAAGGCCATAGAATTCAATGAAATTTGCATATAAGAAAAACTTTGCCCCAAAAGCATATATATATATATATATATATACATACATTTATATATATATATATATATATATATATATATATATATATATATATATATATATATATATATATATATATATATATATATATATATATATATATATATATAATGTTGAATTAGATATATATTGATTCGGAATATCTTATCATCGCTTAAATGATGATGAAACACTTGTAAGTCAAGAGTTCGTGCTATTAATCTGAATAACGGAATTAGATACAAGTTATAAACAATTCTAGATACAAAATTTATTGTATAATTATACTGTCTGTTCTAGACTTCTGTATTTCTGAATAATAATTGAAAGAGCGAATCTTTTCACAGAGTTGACGATCACTAAATTATATTCAGCCAAATAGTGAAGATGTTAAACATAGACAATTTAAGTGCTACGTATTTCATATTGATATAAATGGAAATACTGACTCACGTATCGTTCAATATATATTTCTAAAAGTTATTTGGCAATTTAGATGCCTAAAGATTATATATATATATATATATATATATATATATATATATATATATATATATATATATATATATATATATATATATATATATTATACACTGTATATATACGTATATATGTATATATATATGTGTGTGTGCGTGTGTGTGTACAATGTCAGAGCTCCTGGAATATTCACCAAGTTATGTGCAATCAGTCTAGCCCTGAGAGAAGGATTATAAGATGACCTCCCCATCAAACAAATCCATAGATCAAACATTCTTCAAAGACATTGCTCCCGGAGGGGCGCCCCTTTGAAGAGGAAAAGAAAACAGAATAAAGACAATAATGGAAAAGTTACGCAAGACGACGGACATGAGGAAGCTGGGTCATGCCCTGAGGCAGAGGTCAAGGTGTCAAACCAGCGGGCGCGGTAAGAGAAGAGCTTCAGTGTACTTCGTGTACTATTTAACAAACAAATAAACAAGATTCCCTTTACAGTAATCAGTCTCTTGTCAGCTGAAAGTGACAGGTGCAAAGAAAAGATTTAATCGTGAATTTAAAAAAGTCTTGTAAAATGTAATACATCTCTAATTATAGTACTCCTCGGTGAAGCGAAGAACTCTACGGCAAGAGAGTATGTCATAATGACATCACCGCGTGCAGAGCCATTTTCACCGTGTGGGTAGAGGCACTCTGAGCCCCTTCAGCATATTGTGCGCACAGCGGAAGTCTGAAGGCATCTATATATTAATAATATTGTTATGCTGCGTTGGGTATTGAACAATCTACCACGTCTCCTCTCATTTAACTAACTTTGGTATTATATGCCTGTGAATGAGAAATCCCAGGTTAATATTACGAGGCACGGAATATATAGAGGGGTTTACTTCGGTGTACAACTCCTTTTGTATGTAGGTGTTCAAGTTACAATTATTTGGCCTGGATATAGTAATTATAGTCAGTAATCAAGTTAAAGTAAAAATATTTACATACACATTTATTTCTGTTCATGGAAGACAGGTTTCCAATATTTATATTACATTTTGTATGTCATTATAAAGAAGTACTATTCGCAAGAGATTTGCACTAAACTCCGGATTTATCAAACCTTCTTTGGCTCGACAGAATATCACGTTAAATTTTTTTTTAGTAACAATCATAAATCGGTTACAATATCTGTCAAAACTAAAAAGTATAAAATAAAAAAAATACCAAATTTTGTAACACGCTCTTATTAAAATGCACTAAAAAGTAAATAACATTTTTTGAGACACACCAGGATTTTCTTACAATTAATCATGTCTACACAATTAAAAGAGTGGGCGCCAAACATGGAGGGAAATGCTACCAGAAATAAAAAAAAATAAATTTCTTCTCTTGTAGCATTTCCTTCCATGTTTGGCTCCCAAGCTTTTATTTTTGTTGATATGATTAACTCATATTGGAAGAAAATCCTGGTGTGTATCAAAAAATTATTAATTACTTTTTAGTGCATTTTAATAAAAGGTTGTTTAAACATTTTTTTATTTTTTTTATTTATACATTGCCTATGAAATAACTTTGCACTCACAGGTGGCGTTGACATGATTTTTTAAAGCATACTGTAAACCATTCATTGCAAAACGCAAATAATATTATAACCAGCATCAAAAATCGACGTTTACACGATAACCATAATTATCTCTTACGGCACAGCAATCGCAAATGGGCACAGTGCCCTGGGTACATTAAGTTCACGCTTTAACAAGGTTATAAAGTGTTATTTTACAGAAAAAATGACCGCAATTTGGAACTACAACTTAAATAAATGACAAGCTTGCACTTGCATGTAACACTCAGTTTATCACACTTATCAGACAGTGAAAACGAAGGAAAACGTGAACTGAAATGAGGTTCAAAAGGATCATAAGATGCGTTGGAATCGTAACAGCATAATTTGAGGAATAAAAACGCCAAGTAAAGGGTTTCTTTTTTGAAATTTAGTTTAGCGAATTTGGGGAGAAATTGTAAACGACCCATTCTCCTTCAGGAAAACCACCATTTCGTGGTTAAAA
>NC_089799.1:27959613-27969613 GCF_040412425.1 Macrobrachium rosenbergii | reverse complement strand
TATATATATATATATATATCACACACATATATACACACACACACACACATATATATATATATATATATATATATATATATATATATATATATATATATATATACACAGTATATACATATATGTACACATGCAAATACACTGAGCAATTAACACTTCATACAATGACTCAGGAATCATGGATGAACCCCCAGTGTAGAAAAATTCAGTATCAGCTGCTTCGTTCCCCTAAACAGAAGGCTCACCTACGGCACGTCGAATCTCAAATTCTTGTGCTTCCTATATTTAAGATCCTTCCATCTCGGTGACTCCTTCGCGCTATTTAGGTTTTCCTCTCCTCCTTATTCCTGGTACTTCTCATCTACAAACTCTTTTCACCAACCTGTTTTCCTCCACTCTCTCTGCATGACCAAAACGTCTCAAAGCTGTGATCGTGAAATGGAACGTCTGTTTTTGGCTTGACGGCAGTTCAGTAATCAATATCGTTACCTAATGACTCGCAGCCATCCACAAAGGATGTAGACAGTTTATTTTTCCCAAGACCTTTTCCTACGAAAAATATAACGAATCTGATAATTTCAAAATATTGCTAATGAAGACGATTCTTGTGCAATATAATCACAACCTGGTTTCTTTTTCAAAATCAAACAGTAACGGACGGGCAAGTTTGTTGAAAACAAAGAATGCCCTCGTACATTTATCTGTAAAAATTTTCTCTCCAGAAGCTGTAAACGGAAGAATGAAAAATAAGGCAAAAGTGAAGAAATATCTTCAGTTATAAATAACCACACTGCAAAGGTAATGGAACCTGCAAATAAAGAGTGAAACATACTGTTTTTCATTCCAGTATTACTCTTCTTCTCTCTCTCTCTCTCTCTCTCCCTGTATGCATGTGCGCCAGAGAGAGAGAGAGAGAGAGAGAGAGAGAGAGAGAGAGAGAGAGAGAGAGAACAATCAGATCGCATAACACAATTCTCAATGTTTATAAATAAGCATATAGGTAGGTATGCATTCACATACGTAGAAAGTGAACAATAATTTACCGATATTTCCTAGCACAAATTCCACAAACTCAAAAAACCATTCTACATTCATATTTCCGGTAACTTCCAGCATTTGTAGTACTGTAAAGCACAAACTATACCTGGAAATATTGCGATTAGTAATTCCCACTGAAATTCAATATTTCTAATCTGGCAACATGGCGTTTGCAGTTGGTGATGGATACACCATTAATCTTACCCAAACGTATGTCATTGACAGGGGGATGTCTATATGCCCAACGCTGGTTTGCCCAACGCCCATTTTATTTACCATAAAGTTACTGCTCATGATTTATTTTCCTTCTCTACAACTACACAAGTGAGGGAGAGGAACGCATACTGAACTCGGGCAATAACGTCAGCAGATAAATACATTAATATGGTTAAATCTGATTGATTGTCAGTTCATGACGAAGCGCCATTAATCCCGGCATACGGGGGCCACAGAAACAGCTCTCAGCCTCGCCCAGATAGAAGTGCAGTAAGGCTAAATCTTTTTTGGAGAATCGACATCCACTCACATACCTATAAATAACGATTCAACTGTTTGTCTTTTGTTTAAAAAAAATTTAAAAAACGGAGAAAAATGAAAGTTGCAAAAGAAGAATATGGCACTAGGGTATCACAGTTACTTCGAAATGATTAATTTCTTAGTTTAGTTGAGTACCTCTCTGAAATATGTAAGTCAACTCAACGTTTTCACTGCCGATGTCATATTGCATTCAATAACTATTACTGAACGTAATAATCATAAGTTATGATGAAATGCAATATTCTCCTATATAAGATTTTTTGGTTAAGCTGAAGTAATTCAGCAATGGCAATCCATGAAAATGTAGCCAACATACTTCACGAGGGGCGAAGGTTACATCTTCTTAAGAAGTTATTGCAGAATTCAAGAGGGTAGAATCAGCACAGAAAACGGCCCATTGCCCGGGCATACAAAAACATCATCCACCGACGAGGACGAACAAGTGGATACCATTCATCCAACGGTTATGGGTAACAGAAGTTTGACGGTTCGACAAGTATCTGTGACCGTGGGCACTAGTAAAGACTCAACGCATACTAGTTTGACTGGCATCTTGGGGATGAGCAAGCTGCCTGCAAGATGGGTACCAAGTATGTGAACACTAGGTCAGCGTGTTCTATCGACTTCCCAGCTAAACAGAAAAACCACTGTATTAAATTAATAATCCAGGATGAGATATATTTTCAACATTTTTTATCCAAATCAATATTCAAAGCATGCAAAGGGAATACTAAGGTTTCTCCACCTCCCAAAGAATTCAAGCAAGTGACATCCGCCGCAAGGTGGTAGTCTGACCGTCTGAAGCGATCACATGTAGCTTTGAATTGCTGCACCATGCGCCTTATTCCCCCTGCCTGTTATCTAACAGGTAAGAGCATTCCTTGAATCATCGGTATCAAGAATATGCAGTTAATGCGACGCTAAGATGAGAAATAATGCTAGAACTACTTTTCATTCGTGAAGCTTTCTGAGCGAAACCGAGAACCTTGGAAATGTTCTTCATTATTATAAAGACAGAATAAAGAGCATTAAATGTGAACCGGGAATACTGGCAAGTAGGATAGAAAGCCATTTACTTTTAACAAAAACTACTTTCACCCAAAACAGAGTATGAATGAAAGGAAAAATCTCGTTTTGAAACTAAGAACAAAAATTTCAAGCGGTTTATTTTTAGTATCACATTTCATTACTTCCATTATTTGGAATCATTACCTATTCCACAATATATTCATGACTTATTTGCTTATGTCATCACCTTGCACCCTCATCTGTTGTCCCTGCTCTGACCTCATGAATTACTCAATTCATAAAGAAATTTAACAGACACACACACATATACTATAGCCTTGTTTCAATCTGTACTTACAACAAATCAGACCATTTTCTAGCTTAAAAATTTGACAAAAAATTCTCTAGTTCCATCGTAAAATTTGTTATCGCACTTGAAGACTTAGACTGTACACCAGGATTTCTCAACGACCTCTGACTTGTATCTCAGTCATTTCAATCATGGGCTCTTTTTTAGGTCTAAGTATGCCACATATATCCTTTTCACTTTACTTTCACATATAGCTAACTGCTTCGTAACTTGATCCACAAACATTCTTCACTGTTTATACACTGCTCGTCTCTTACCATACCTTCAGTTATCTGCGTTACTTCCACAATAAAAAAAATACCATACTCTTTCCCTAGTACAGAGAGTAACGTTATTGCCTAATAGTATTTACAGTATCCTTTATCACTGTTAAGTATGTATGTATGTATGTATGTATGTATGTATGTATGTATGTATGTATGTATGTATGTATGTATGTATATATATATATATATATATATATATATATATATATATATATATATATATCTACACATACACACAAATGTGTATGAGAAACGCACGTACAGTACATGTAAAGAATATATAAAATAACTGCACATATTGTTTTTCATTATAAAATGCGGACTCAAATAACTAACAAAATGAGACAAGTAAAATATGCGCCGAAGTTTCTTCGGCGCAATCAAGTTTTCTGTACAGCGTACAATGCTGTATGAAACCTTTGGCCACGGCCCATGAAACTCAGCCACGGTCCGATGGTGGCCTGTGTTGTTACCTATAGTGGTGCCAGATGTACGATTATGGCTAAATTTTACCTCAAATAAAATAAAAACTACTGAGGCTAGAGGACTGCAATTCATTACGTTTGATGAATGGAGGGTGGATGATCAACATACCAATTTGCAGCCCTCTAGCCTGAGTAGTTTTTAAGATCTGAGGGCGGACAGAAAAAAGTGCGGACGGACAGACAAAGCCATCTCAACAATTTTCTTTTACAAAAAACTAAAAAGGGAAACGAATTCGAAATCTTTTACTCCTCACCCACAGAAAAACTACTGAGGAAAGGTTCACCAAGAAAATATCTTGAAGAAACTTTGTTTGTCTTCCCGCAGGGCGGAAGAAGTTTGTGTGTTCTTCGAAAAACCAGACGAATGCAATCGTGAAAAAATATATACATTGAGGAATAACAACAATAACATTTTTAAAAATAGTCAGTAAGCAATAATCGTCTAAAATTTGGGAAGAGTACGAGTAAATATGAACGGGTAAAAAAAAAAAAGGAGTAAATATGAAAGAGAGGTACAAAGGGGATGAAGGAAAAAATGAGGCCTTTGGAGGGACTGAAATGGTGGAGCGGGATTTACGGATAAATTTCCAGGGAGGGAGAAAATGGAATGTCCCTCCATTCGCGTGACCTTTGTGTGATGGTCATGGAAGGTACAAACAGGGAGGAAAGGGTGTTACAGGGCGTGACCGGAGTAACGCCGAAATGTAACGTTCTGAATAAAGGAGGACACAGAGATTCTCAGAAAAGGAGAGAGAGAGAGAGAGAGAGAGAGAGAGAGAGAGAGAGAGAGAGAGAGAGAGAGAGAGAGAGAGAGAGAGGAAAATGAAGAAAATTTTCTTTTCCTTCTACCGCTTTCATTCTTTCCTAGAATTTCCCAGTTCTGAGCCCTTTTCTTCTCTTTCATCCGTTTTTTTTTTCATACCTCAATATGCAACGCTGGAGATAAAGTCAACTTGCAAAACAAAAAAAAAACTCTGAGAATAGCTGAAGTTGTTGAATAGACTTTGTTTGACCTATAAAGAGAACCGTTTGCGATTTCCATGACCGTGCTGCCATGAATGATATAACCTTCTCGTATGATTACAAGATTTTTAAGTTTGATTCCTGATGAGAAATAAAAAATGAACCTTGTTATGTAATCAAGCATTCTAATTTATGCACAATAAAGTATGTAATTAGTTGCCACCTCATGATGCTTGACACGACGACCCCTTACACACACACTCAAGACATATATATATATATATATATATATATATATATATATATATATATATATATATATATATATATATATATATATATATATATATATATATATATATATATATATATATTCCCCTAAGGCTAAGTGGCACATGGTGTCACCCTTTCCATATTCAGCAAACACTTACTTACGGGATGAGATTGCTTGCCTAGTGCCCAGTAACGTGGATAATTAAGAGGCCTGTGAGTAGACGGGGTCTAATGTTTCTTGGTAGCCATCCATTCAAATACTAAACAAACCCAGCGTTCCTTAACCTAATCGAAGGCAGGCGGTAAATTGATAACATCTATAAACACAGTCCATGAAAAGTATATATTATATTTATAAACAATGCTAGAACAAGTGCAATTAAACAAGAACGGCATAAAAACAAAAGTTGTCTGAAGCTTTTTATTCCCTTCGTAAAAAGACACTGAATAAATATTCACGAAAACTAGTGCGGAAAATGCTCCAGTGTCTTCTTTTTACCTGAGGAAGTTGTGTTTACATAAAAAGCGAGAAGCTCAAGCATTCAAACGTACAGAAATAATTAAAAGCATCATATCAGCTGAAGAAAGACTTGCCAGTTTATTAAGTTGCAAGGTATGAAAAACCCAATGAAACTTGAAAGGAAGGAAAAGTCTGCAATTGACAAGAAGGAAGAGTGTATTAGTAAAAAGTAATAATGAATTCATATATATATATATATATATATATATATATATATATATATATATATATATATATATATATATATATATATATATATATAAATACATATACAGATGTGTGTATATATAATATATCTATATAGAAACTGTCAAGAGGAAGAGACTCAAACATCTTTTCACTCACTTTCAACTTTTTCGATAGGAATGGATGGCAAAATTACGAGGAAGCTTCTTGACGGGTGTGACCAAGGAATCATAAAACGTATGCCCTGCTGAGAGAGAGAGAGAGAGAGAGAGAGAGAGAGAGAGAGAGAGAGAGAGAGAGAGAGAGAGAGAGAGAGAGAGAGATCTTCATGAAACCACACTGCAATACACTTCCATTCTTATTCATGGAAGAACACGAAGAACAATGAATTAAAAAAACGTTATTTCTTAAATTTCAACAGGTGGCCCTTCTGCTGTTCCTTGTACACTGGAAACCACTGAGTTTAACCTGTAAGCCATTTGCAAACAGGAACCAGGATCAAGGTCGGGGAACAAGTTAGACACTTTTTTAGTACCGCACAGGTGCCAATTTATTTAGATTTGGATTGTTTATAAAAATATGGAAGGGTTAAATGGAAGGCATCGTTAGAAGAAGCAAGCAAAGAAACCCAAATGGAAGGCATCTTTAAAGGAAATAAACAAAGAACGGAATAAATGGAAGACATCTTTAAAGAATTAAGCAAAAAAGGGTTAAATGGAAGCCATCTTTGGAGGAAGTAAAAATAATAAGGGTTAAATGGAAGGTATCTTATAGGAACCAAACATAAAGGGTTAATTGGAAGATATCTTTAAAGGAAGTAAATAAAAAAGGGTTAAATGGAAGCCATCTTTAAAGGAAGTAAACAAATAAGGGTTAAATGGAAGGTATTTTTAAGGGAAGTAAACCTAAAAGGTTAAATGGAAGGTATTTTTACAGGAAGTAAACCTAAAAGGTTAAATAGAAGGTATCTTTAAAGGAAGTCAACAAAAAAGGGTTAAGTAGAAGGTATCTTTAAAGGAAGTACGCAGAAAAAGGGTTAAATGGAAAGTATCTATAACGGAAGTAAACAAAAAAGGGTCAAATGGAAGAAAACATTAAGAGTTAAATGGGAAGGTATCTTGAAAGTAAGTGAACAAAAAAGGGTTAAATGGAAGGTATCTTTAAAGTAAGTAAAAAATAAAAGGGTTAAATGGAAGCCATCTTTAAATGAAGTAAACAAATAAGGGTTAAATTGAAGGTATCTTTACAGGAAGCAAATAAAAAAGGGTTACATGGAAGGTATCTATAATGGAAGTAAACAAAAAGGGTTAAATGGAAGAAAACATAGAGGGTTAAATGGAAGGTATCTTTAAAGGTAGTAAACAAAAAAAGGTTAAATGGCAGGTATCTTTAAAGGAAGTAAACAAAAAAGGGTTTAATGGAAGCCATCTTTAAAGAAAGTAAACAAATAAAGGTTAAATGGAAGGTATCTTTAAAGGAAGCAAACATAAAGGGTTAAATAGTTAACAAAAAAGGAGTTAAATTGTAAACAAGAAAGGGTTAAATGGAAGCCATCTTTAGAGGAAGTTAACAAAAAAGGGTTATATTATAGGTATCTTTAAGGGAAGTAAACAAAAATGGGTTAAATGGAGTAAATTTAAAGGAAGTAAACAAACAAGGGTTAAATGGAAGGTATCTTTAAAGGAAGTAAGCAAAAAAGGGTTAAATGGAGCGTATTTTTAAAAGAAGTAAAAAAAAAAAGGGTTAACTGGAAGCCATCTTTTAAGGAATTAAACAAAATGGGTTAAATAAAATGTATCTTCAGAGGAAGTAAACAAAAAGAAGTTAAATGGAAGATATCTTTAAAGGAATTAAACAAAATGGGTTAAATAAAAGGTATCTTTAGAGGAGGTAAACACAAGGAGGTTAAATGGAAGATAACTTTAAAGGTAAAAGTAAAAAAAAAAAAACGGTTAAACAGAAGCCAAATAAAAGACCCTTAAAGGTGGCCACCCGCAAAGGGATGTACAGTGCTTTAAAGTAAAGGCTTTTTGAGTGTTTTAAGTGCAAGTCATCACAAAGAAAAGCGAGTTGTGCAGGTTCAAACATCACATCACGAATGATAATATTGAGAAGATCCGAGGGGCCACACTTTTAGGAGAACGTTGGACAGGGAGAAGAAACCAACTGAGAAAGGAGAGCATTTGGAAAAGACGATGAGGATGCATGTTCGTGGGAGTAGGATCCTTCGGGAGCTGTGTAAGAACACGAGTGTTGACTAAGCAGGTCGATTTTTGGCTTCTATACCCTGGCCCTTTTACACTTCCGTGCTGTTTACCTACTCCCGGACCGTTTACCTTATGGCAGGCAGCTAGGCTACATGTTGATAACTACCCTTATTTTTGGTATTTTCCCTGATGCAAAAATTTATATATATTATGATTAATTTGCAATATGGATGACTGACAAGTTACTTTTGTAATGAAGTAACAACACGGTTCCTGTTCAGTGATAAAGCATTATTAACTGATTGTTTACGTAGTGTATATTTTGTATTTTTAAGTGTGTAGAATACAGGAACAGACATTATATTACAGTAATTTATACTACTATAAAATGCTACTTCTGCGAACAAATAACCCTAAGGTTTCTCTTTCAGTTGCTTATTAAAAAAAAGTCCAGTCCCCAGTAGCTGTATACAATGATTTGAACAATAATGAAATTATGCGAAACAGAAAAGGTAATGTTTGTGTGTGTATATGTGTGTGTGTAAGTGTGTGTACCGCAAACGCCGAAATGATTTCTTTACTCCTTACTACTTTCATTGTTAGGACTAAAATCAGAAATTAAGTAAATGAAGAGGTTTTCCTTTAAAAGGTATGATTCCAACTCTTGACGGCCAAGAGACTGGAGGTTAGTAAAAAGGTGAAGGCTATTGCTTTCCACATACACCACTAAGGAGGATAAGAATTTATTTCATTGGTTCTCCGCAGAAATGTATCAGGCTCATTGTAAGAGCAACAAAATCGCAAAAGGAAAACGAGTTTGAAATCTCCTTCTCATTGGAATAACAGGTGAAGGTAGTTTGACCGAGCAAATATCTTTGGAAAATGTTACAAGTTTTGCCGCAATGAGGAGGAAGTGTTTGCGTACTTAAAGGAAAAGTCAGGTTTAAGAACGATTAAAAAAATAAGTAATAAATTCCTTTAGGCATATGATAGTACATGTAGAGTGCAGAAGGCGAGTAAACATGGGTTTTACTAATCACATGTGAAAGACAGCTAGGAAGGGAAAATGGACCGTTGGAGGGCGAAATGATAATTTCAGATGTATGGACAATTTTTCTACGAGGGAGAAAAAGGAATGTCCTTTATATGGCGCGACTTTTTTATAATGGAGGTGGATGGTTATACTGGAGACAAACTAGGAAAAATAATTACCGTTCAGAGTAGAGAGAGAGAGAGAGAGAGAGAGAGAGAGAGAGAGAGAGAGAGAGAGAGAGAGAGAGAGAGATTCCTGTTCCAGTCCTTTTTAATACCAAAATGCAACTCCGGGAACGATATTCACCCTGCAATTGTTAAGAAACCTTTTTTTGAGATTTTCTTAACTTATTTCATGAGCTTTTGTTTGACCTTTAAAGAAGTCTGGTTGTGGTTTCCAAGCACGCGTTGCTTTTATGGAAGGAACCTTCTTGAATAATTATGAATGTTGTTAGTTTGGGTCCTATAAAATTCTGAAGATTTTAGGTCTTTATATTCACGAGTTCCAGTCTTAACAAAATTCTGAACCTTGCTGGAAGGTAAGCATTTTCTTACGAAGATCGCAGGAACATCTGCGGAAATAATCCGGGAAGTTGGAGACGCAGATTCACAGCCACGGACAAACCTTACAGGAAGCGCCATGATAACACAAACCGGCTTCTTTATTGGCCATCCTCACCCATATTACTCCCTACTTTTTGAAAGAACTCCCTATGTCCTGGACAGAAAATGCGCCTCTCTCTAAGGATATGGTTTTCTTAGTCTATATCTGTTATCTATGGACTGTTTATGAAATGATTCCGCGATTCCTTAACCTATATACCCGTAAAGAACCTGCCTAGTCCCTTATTACTACGTACGGACGTTACGTACATTGTACCTAAAGTCACTCCTTACATATTCTCCTAAAATTAGCCCTATGTATTCCGCCATAAACATCTGAAAATAGTACACAGAAACACGTATATATATGTATATGTATATGTATATATATACACATATATATATACATACATATACATTTATAAGTGCACACAAACACACACATGTATATATATATATATATATATATATATATATATATATATATATATATATATATATATATATGAGAGAAA
>NC_089799.1:27934613-27954613 GCF_040412425.1 Macrobrachium rosenbergii | reverse complement strand
TACGGCAAGAGTACGAGTTAATATGAAAGGTACAAAAGACTAAATATGAAAGAGGGGTAGAGAGGGGACGAAGGAAAAAAAAAATGGGACCTTTGAAGAGACCCAAATGGCGAATTGAGATTTCGGGATAAATTTCCTGAGAGGGAGAAAAGGGAATGCTCCTTTATTCGCGTGACCTTTGTACGATGGGGAGGAAAGGTAAAACTAAGGAGAGAAAAGTAGGATTCAGGTGGGACCCGAGGATCGTCAGAATAAAACGTTCTGCGCAAAGGAGGGAGAGATATAACTGGAAAATGAACCCAATTTTCTTCTCCTTTTATTGTCTGTATTCATACTATATTCATATTCCAGGAAGTTCACAATTTTGTAGACCTTTTGTTATATTTCATCTTATATTGTACACCATCTCATGCAACGCTGTTGTACCAAACGTGAACGTAAAGCTGTTGAAAGAAATCTCTTTTTGACTTTCAAAAGTTGCGTTATGTGCTTTCAACCTTTAAAAATAATTCGGTTCCGACCTCTTTCTAAGCGTTACTTTATAAGGAAAATTTTTAAAACAATCATGAGTCTTTCTATTTTGTGGTCTAACGAAAAATTACTAAATATCAAACTTATGGAAAATCATTAATTATGACCTATATTTCAGAAAAACCCTAAAAATCACACAAAAAAAATTCTGACAGAAGGCCCTCCAAAATTTAAAGCGAATTGTACTGAAAATGCAGATGCCCGACAGGTAGATGAAGAGCTTAAATTAACTAGCTATAATAATGATACTGTTTTCACTATTCGACATCATCTTCCGTATTATTTCTTGGTTCAAGAAAATAACTTATTTCTCCTGAAAAACATCTCAACTTTCTCGAGGAATCTGTGAAATCGATTCTCAGCAGATGCGTGATATTTCTATCTCACTTTCAAATTCTTCATTTTTATATTCCCGTGGCAGCATTCCATAAAGGTTTCCTAAACTCCTCATCAGTTTCCCTTAAGAATGCAGCCTTGATTTACTACCACAGTCCCTTTTAGTACTAAGGTCATATATGCGCCATGTTGCGTAAAAGGCACCCCAGGATTCTGCCTATAAAACTGATAGAAGACACCCTTGCACATAATAATATGACATTTTTGAAACTGGAAGGTAATCGTTATCTATTGAAGGATTCTACCTATATAAATGGTAAAAAATAGCTAATCAAAACCACAGTGCGTTATCTCAAAATCTGGCTAAACCGCACCATCCCCAGCTAAAAAAAAAAAAAAAACCCTTCCACCAAGCTAAACAAGTTACCCATCTACAACTACAGATCCTTTTCTGGAAAGACGTCTTTGTGTTATTCTTAAATTCTGGGCCGGAGATCAAATTTCCCCGGAGCAAAAGATTTACAGCGGCCAAACCCTTTGAATCTAAATGGAAGGGGAAGACGGAAGGGAACGTCACCATATTTGGAAAGTTATGGGTTTTCATGAAACCCTCGAGATCAGCGCTGCCATCACTCACTTCTTTCCTTGCAAGATCTGGAACTTGCTGGAAGGTGGAAGGGTTAGATGCGTAGGGACTTTTTGGAAAAAACTTGTAATCGCTGCGCATGGCGCAGTTTTTTTGTTTTTTTCTTTTTCTTTTTCTTAAACCTAATGGCCCTCCCTTGCCTTCTGGCCAGAAGTTGTCATTCTGCAGTTACTACCGTCGCAACCATTTGCACAGTTTCTACCTCGTTTTTAATTTCATCACACAATTGTCTGTGTGAGTAAGGGAGCAATTCTTTCTCGCGCTCGGAAAATATTTCTGTAAATGTAAACTAAACATCTCTTTCCAGACGTCCCTAAAATGCTTTCCTCATAATTTACGGCCAATCTGATGTTTTTAATAAGAGTTCTTACTTTTCATATAGACTGAAGTGTTCTGCCTGTTACATCTGGATACGTTCCATTACCATCTATATTTGATCAAACTGGCTCAATTATTATGTTACGCTAATTTCTAAAATATGTTGTAACATTTCGAACGCTATTCACACCCACCCCGTGGCATATAATCGGTGGGAAATATTAATGAATTTCTATCACCAGAAATAAATTCCTCTTATTCTTCATTGGCCGGTCGGAGATTCGAACTCGCGGCCAGCAGAGTGCTAGCTGAGAACGGAACCCGCTCGCCCAACGAGAAACTAAGACCATTATAAAATTACCCGCAAACTGATGTGAAAAATAAAAATGAAACACGGTCATTACTTTAAGATAATACATTCCCTGTTATCCATTGCACTGACAGGCCTGTCATGAACATATTCCTTTCCTACGTACTTTGGGTGTTTCCCAGCGTTCCTACTAATCACATTAATTTTTTGCCTTCTATAACTAATTATCATAACTTTTTTGTCAATAATACATAAGGTTGCATGCCTCTCTCTAATTAAATGAAAATGAAGTTATTTAATTTACTCACGCCTGCAGGTTTAAATGAATTCTTTTCCGCAGTAAAAACAATCTTCACATTCTGTTCACCTCTGCTGGTTGACCGAGTTCAGAGGTTCACACCAGACATCTTATTCACTTCAATATCTTTCCACACTCACGGGTCGCTTTTGAGCACAGGGCTTGCCTAATCTAAAACCCCCAACCTTCGCTTGAGGGAAATCGTAACAGAATTTCAAAAACTAGGATCCTCGGTAAATCTTTATTCAGTGGCTTCTCAAAAAAAGGAATAAGACTTTAAAAGAAGTTTGCATTCTAAGAAATCATATTTTTATTTTTTTTAGTTGGAGCTTTACTCTTGAGAAATAAGCTGTTCCATGTGCCAACATTTTAAAATTTATATATACAAACAATGCGCGCGTGCACGCATACACATACACACATACATAAATACATATAGGGTATTTTTCAACAATTTAATATATGAACATTGAATTTACTATACCTTGAAATAATTTACACCAAAAGTAGAAATATATTCACCAAGACTCCAACCTATGCATTTTTAGTTGCTGTTTTCAAGGTATAATGAATTACATACTGGATATGTATGGGATATATGTAGCTTTTATATATATATATATACATATATATATATATATATATATATATATATATATATATATATATATATATATATATATATATATATTCATAATATATATGTTTATATATACATATATATACATACACACACACACACACACACACACATATATATATATATATATATATATATATATATATATATATATATATATATATATACTTGATTTTATGATTAATTTTTAGACGCACTTGGTTATATATATGAACGTATTGTACCCCAGAAATAAGGCAAGAGTTGTTCGCTAACACAGTTATCGGTCTGGGAATGGTTAAATATAGCAACTTAGGACAGGCTTTGTTTATCCCTTCAAGACTTTAGCCTTGGAAATTGATAGGAGTGCTGGAGGCATACATGCACAGGCAAACTCTCTCTCAGTCTCCCTCTCTCTCTATCTCTCTCTCTCTCTCTCTTACACACACACACATATACATACATGCATACATACATACATATATACGAGTATATATATATATATATATATATATATATATATATATATATATATATATATATATATGTATATATATATTGATGTGTAATTTATCGATGTTTTCAGGTTTCCTCTAAAATCTCATAAGTTTAACAGGGCTATTGTACTGTTAAATTCTCCTCTAAAATCTTTTTCTTACGTTCTCGCAAACTCCTTACACACTTCATATTAGCTAACTACTACTTTGGTGCATGAATACATACACAGCGACCACAACTCGTTCAATACGAATGAACAGATACCAGTGAGAATATATTTGATGGGACGTGAGTTACGGGGTTATTTTCTATGAAAGAAATACATTGGAGAGGTATACATATTCGGATCCTTACACATCACAATAAAAAAGACAAAAGCATTAACCACGAACACTAATAACTAAATCTAAATGTTGGAATTTCAAGTGACATGCAATTAATAGCAAGCATAATTATACTGCCTATTCGTTAACATGTCGGAATTCTACGGCCAGACAATACATGTTTCGGGATTTTTTATTACAAATACGAACCCTCTCATCAGTCTTAATTACCTGTAGATTATCTTCACCCAACATAGTAAAAATATTAAATTAGAAAGGGGATTAATTCCCATAGCGAACGCACTTGAAGTAAATTAATGTACCAGATCTCGAAAATAAATGAGAGAGAGAGAGAGAGAGAGAGAGAGAGAGAGAGAGAGAGAGAGAGAGAGAGAGAGAGAGAGAGAGAGAGAGAGATTTTACATAAGTAGAGGCAACCTACACATAGTAGGATATAAAGAAGAGAGAGATAGTAAAATATAATGGAAATCAAGAGAGAGAGAGAGAGAGAGAGAGAGAGAGAGAGAGAGAGAGAGAGAGAGAGAGAGAGAGAGAGAGATTTTACATAACTAGAAGCAACCTACACAGAGTAGGATATAAAGAAGAGAGAGATAGTAAAACATAAAGGAAATCAAGAGAGAGAGAGAGAGAGAGAGAGAGAGAGAGAGAGAGAGAGAGAGAGAGAGAGAGAGAGAGAGAGAGAGAGAGATTTTACATAACTAGAAGCAACCTACACAGAGTAGTATATAAAGAAGAGAGAGACAGTAAATTATAAAGGAAATCAAGAGAGAGAGAGAGAGAGAGAGAGAGAGAGAGAGAGAGAGAGAGAGAGAGAGAGAGAGAGAGAGAGAGAGAGATTTTACATAACTAGAAGCAACCTACACAGAGTAGGATATAAAGAAGAGAGAGACAGTAAAACATAAAGGAAATCAAGAGAGAGAGAGAGAGAGAGAGAGAGAGAGAGAGAGAGAGAGAGGAGAATTAGTAAAATACTTCGAAGCAACCTGCCAAGGAGTGACTTTGATAAATCATCGTCGGCCCAGTGATTTTTGGAGCGAGACATGAGAGGGCACGGGGAGTCTGCTAGGATGCGAGAGCACACTGATGGGAAACGGGAAAAGAGAACCACTTTTTTTCTTTATAAAGGTCCTTTTTGGGGGTGAGGATTAGCTCGTGGCCGTTGTGGTGGAAAAAGAGTGACGAGATCAAGTGGGGAAAAGGGGGAGGGGGGCAAGAAGGAGGAGGGTTGTGGCGCCTTTTTCTTGCCGAATGGGGAGGCGGACAGGGGGTCAGAGTTTGCTGTGCAGCAATTCCTAATGGAAGGGTCCTCTAAAATATTGCAGGATGAGCAATGATTGGAAGGAAAGGCGAAGGAGAGGGGAGACAGATCGGGAATGGGGAAAACGAGGGATGAGAGGGGAATTAGGGCGGAAGATAACAAGAGAGAATGCGGAAGTGATTGGGTCATGGCCACATATCAATATGATAATAAACACCTTATTTTTTTTTTCATTCCTTTTTGATTTTTCGGGGAAAACGGGGATATGACACAGAAAAGTCTGTGGGTTTCATGCCATGTTAGTTCATTGCATGATTGTAATTCCTATGTGAATATTAATATACTTATGTAACTGTGTATTTACATATATGTTTGTGTGTGTGAGTATGTATGTATGTATGTATGTATATGTATATATATATATATATATATATATATATATATATATATATATATATATATATATATATATATATATATATATATATATATATATATATAAATATATTTGTGTGTATGTGTGTGTGTGTGTGTGTGTGCATTTAGGTACTGATCTTGAAGCAAATAATATCTTGCTAACTGTGCCATAATAAAACAGTTTTTAGTACATTTATCAATTCCATTTTATGACAAGCATTCATGTTTTAACAGCCCAAATTTTTCCACATTACACTGCGCATTAAATATTTCTTGCAGCTGAATTATTCATTTCATAAAACGCAAATTGACGAATTCAGTTTGGCACTTGCAAATAAACCGTTTGTTGTAAATGCAATTTTCTAATCCAACATGCACCGTTACTACTTCAAGAGAAACTACAATCTCACGCAATACAGATGAAATAAAATTTGCTGAGAGTAAAAGTCCAGTAATTCAGCGTAAACGCTATTCCACTGATTAACGAGAATCAAATACAAATGATTAATCTTGGACAGCTCACACTGCAAACATTATTGTATGAAAGCAAATATGGCTAACATATGCCACTGGTTACCAACGAATGTAAACATAAGCACATAACAGATTTCTTACCGATAATATGTACATAACTCAAAACTAAACAAACACATTCAACATCTACTTGAATGAAGTCTGTGTGAAGCACTGTAAGCATAAAAAATCTATAATGAATTATGTATAAGTAATTCACTGCATATGTTTCCTAACTAAAATGCAAAGCGGCTCAAAATGCGCTACAAAGGACCCCCAACTGAACTGATGCATGAATTCCTCCTAAAACAGTTCCAACTACTTCAATATGAGCACAAATTCGTCTCGGCAAGACGTAAAATTCTGAGAATTATAAATGACTCATAATTAAAGTAGACGGTACAAAAAAAAAGGGAAGTAGTCGGAAGTTCCGGACGATTTTTTATAATCTATTTCATCTCTCAACTTTTTTGTCGGAATTAATTTCTAAAGTTAGCGATAATGACACTTTTTACGAGGCACATCTCTCATTCACCTTATAACCCCCACAAGTTCTACAAAGTTCGTTGACTTTACACTTCCCGTTGATTGATTTATCCCTCCGGAACAAAGGGCTATGAGAGAGAGAGAGAGAGAGAGAGAGAGAGAGAGAGAGAGAGAGAGAGAGAGAGATGGTAAAATTATATAAGACAGATGACAAATGACCATCTGAACTCAAAAATCAGTAACTACATGATAAATAAAAAAAAAAATAAAATAAAACTATACAAAGAAAAAGATTTTACAGTTTCAGGTCATATTTTCAGTGATGAAATTTTGGCCTGGAGGGTGAGAAATCTTGGAAATGGTTATGCATCTTTCCAAATTCCTAACAACAATTTGCATGTTGTCCGACTGCCACCTGCCTAGGTAAAGTCGTTTTGAGGGGAGAGGATAAACTAATAACACAAGCTTGTTCTGACACACACATACATACATACATATATATATATATATATATATATATATATATATATATATATATATATATATATATATATATATATATATATATATATATATATATATGCGCACAATACATTAAATCAAATGTAAATAAGCCTGATCTCGAAGTCGCAAAGACAACGAAGTTTCCATACATTTCATATGTATTCAACTGCTGTAGGCAGCAGATTGTGCTCTGACAAAATCTGGATATTTTCTGAGAGTAAACGGTCGTTTTGTAGAAATACGTGAAGAGAATAACCAATTTACTACATTAACCATTATTCTAAAATCATCAAAATTATCCATTATTTGAGTTCAATTTGATGTATCTATCTATTTACCCATCTATCTATCTATCTATCTATCTATCTATCTATCTATCTATCTATCTATATATATATATATATATATATATATATATATATATATATATATATATATATATATATATATATATTACAGACACAGTTTCCATTCACACACACACACACACACACACACACACACACATTATATATATATATTTATATATATATATATATATATATATATATATATATATATATATATATATATATATATATATATATATATAATATACAGAGAGAGAGAGAGTCACGAAAACCCTATAAATTTACCAGGTAAGGAAACTTCTTTAAAATTCTTTCAAGAATTCACTGATAACTGACCTAACCAAAGGATGAAAGGCTTGCTAAAGATCTCACAATGCCAACCTGACACAGCCTTCCGTGTCCCTTTCGGTAAAACTTAACCTTCTGGAACGTTTTTGGCAAATTTTGTTGCCGGACTGTAATAAAATTCTATTTGTCAATATAGAGGAAATTTCTTACTTGTGCTGGTTTTGGTTTACTTTTATTGGTGAATAGTCACTGATACTTATTCCATTCTCGTCTTTAGTGACATTAAGAAATATATTAAGAAATATATTAATTGCTTGCATGGGTGCCTTGTAGTGATGTGGTCTTAGACATAAGAAATTCATCCTTCGTAGTGAAGGCAGCCAAAATCACCTGTTGGACCGGGGCTAGAAAATTGATTTGATCAATAATCCTTCTCTTGATGATTTTTCCGTCTAAATCAGTTGCGAACTGACGAACGTATCTTTAATACAAGAAGAGACCAATTAACTTGGAATAATGCCTCTCACAAATCACAACTGGAAATGAAATAAGTTACTAGGTCAATCAAAGATCAATATCGAAGATCAAGAACAAGGTCAATATCGAAGATCGAGATCAAGATCAAGATCAATATCGAAGATCAAGATCAAGATCAATATCGAAGATCAAGATCAACATAGACGATCAAGATCAAGATCAATACCCGTGAATGAGAAAATGATAGTGAGAAACCATTCTTAAATGCCGTCGGTACTCAGCACCCGCAGTTGTCGATTCATAGGATTTATCTGACAAATACAAGAACCTTTAGCTCTACTGGTTCCAAGGAAGTCGTAATCATCTGCACGGTGAGATCAATACGTTTGCTTTCTTTATAAAATCTAAAAATGTGAAATTTTTGACAAAATTTTACAAAAACCCATTATGATATTTGAGAACCCATACAGTAAAGAACAAGTCAAAAATGCCCCGAAGTTTCTTCAACGCAATCGAGTTTTCCGTACATCGTATAATCAAGGCCATCAAAAATAGATCTCGGTATACTGCTGTATGAGCCGCGGCCCATGAATCGCTGGTGGCCTGTCCTATATCGTTGCCAGATTGGCGATTATGGCTAACTAAAGCTGATGCTTACATACACTACGCCTTTAAGACGGCATTTCGCAATCTTCCTTGCGTCACAAATGTGATCCGTGAAGAAATAAGGAGTAAGCAAAAAGATAGTATAAAAACCTTGCATTTACCTGGAACTGAATAAATCAGCCAAAACAAATAAAAAACTAAAGTAAAATATTAAGAAAAAATTTATTATCGAAGCTGTAATTAAATAGCTAAAGGTTAATGTTTCACAAGAACAGTGATTATGATACAAGAACTATATATAAAGTATTTAAAATAAAAGTCAGTCGTAAATCATTACCAAGAAAACCACAAAAGAAAAAATAAAACCAATCCAACACATAATCAAAATAACCTCTCAACTAACAAAATAAAATAAAACGCACAGAAAACATACAAAAGGCAACGAGAAAAACATAAAAAAAAAAAAAACGAAACGAAACAGACAAGAGAAACGCCACAAAAGCATAACGTCGTCGCCTGTGCTTTTACCACGTGCATCCAGAGACATATACCAGGAATTCAGAACCTCGCTGAGAGTAGACTTATACAGCAGTACAAGAGATGAATCTTCTTCTTCTTCTTCTTCTTCTTCTCTTTTTTTTGGCAGTCATGCATTAAGGCATAGAACAAGAGGCATCACAAAGAGATGTGTCAGATGCTGGAACAATCCGCTGGATTAGAGGAGAGGCATGCATTGCCAATTCTCAAGGCGTGTCGTAATCTCTCTCTCTCTCTCTCTCTCTCTCTCTCTCTCTCTCTCTCTCTCTCTCTCTCTGCCTATTTACCTGAGTAACATGAGGATAAGTTTGCTCAATTCTGGACTCGGTAGAAGGGGGGAGAGAATTTCTTATAAAAGCGTGCAGTAATTAGAGTGAGGATATACATACTTGAGCATATTTTAACGGACAGACGCAGACATACACACATATATACATATACATACATACATACATACATACATACATACATACATACATACATATATAAAATTATATATGTATATGTATTATATATATATTATATCTATACACATATATATAATGGCACATACATACATTTATATGGAAAAATTTGATTGTACTAACATGGATAAAAGAAGTTAGTGTTTATATTAAAAAATGCATCCAGTAATACTCTGAAACGTAGCGTTACCAAAGCAACGGGAAAAATGCTAATCAAATTAATGGACCAGATTATCACACCTCAAATAAAACTTCCACACAATGCTCCAGAAAATTTCTAATCGATGTGACATTCATTACTGTTAATGTTATCAACGCCCAGAATAGCGTTCATGTTCCACCTATACACGCAAAAATAGAAGAGAAAAATATAAACGGTACACTAAAGACCACTTTTATTTCGGGACGCATTGATTAAAAATCCGATTTTAACGAATCACGGACGTCATTACTTTCATTTTTCATTTCCCTCATTTGATTAATTAGAACCCCAAACTGTAAAAAAAGGTCAGGGTATATGCTGGGTGATGGAACATGGTGGGGAGGGGGGGGTGTATGAGGAGTTGGAAGTTAAGACATAAAATGTACATTAGAAGAGAAACAACAAGGGTTAGTGCAATGTTCAGAGAAGGTAGAGGTAACTCGGGTGTGAATAGGGCTACCGGTGAGGTGGGTGGGTGGGTAGGGATGAGACTCGCAGAAGCCTGGTTCCCTAGTCAAGGATAACGAATTTGGGCCAAGGCCTTGGGAGTCTCGGATAGAGGACAATATATGAAATAAATATTGAACTGGGGAAAAACAATGGATGCATAAGAGACTTCACATAAGCAAAATGCATGGCTGAACGTGAGGGACATAAATAAATTACTAATGGACGGTGGCTGTGCGGAAAACACTGCTGCGTGAACAGTCTAAAACCACAACTAGTTCGGTAAAGATTTTGCCATAATAACAACAAAAACAACAATAATAATTAATATTATTATTACTAGTATCATTGAAATTAATGTAAAGCTTCCATTTTACCCTTCAATACATTCCTCTCGTCCTAAATAAAGGGGGACGAAGAGGAAAGAAAATCGTTCATTCTGGTTACAATATCTTAAGCTTCTCCACTAAAACCCAACCTAGCGACTATAAAACCCAGGTCCCCTGGACGATTATGGCGCAGCGCCAAGGCTAGCTTCTCTCTCTCTCTCTCTCTCTCTCTCTCTCTCTCTCTCTCTCTCTCTCTCTCTCTCTATATATATATATATATATATATATATATATATATATATATATATATATATATATGCACTGAGCTCTCACCAATGGCATTATAATTGTATGACAGTGTAATTTCATAAGTTCTTGTTACCTGTGTAAAGCCTAATTATTACCCATATAACTGTTCGTATTGCACCGCAACATGTCAATTTAACCTTTTAATTAGAAAATAATTTACATGAGGAAACTAGGCATATATAATTGCCAATGCTTTCCCCTCACTCTTCACCAAATGAGCTCATTTTTTTTTTTTTGTTTACGACACCCAGTTATCGTAAAAATTTGCATTTTCGTTCGATTCTTTCATTTTCTATTTATTCCTTCTTCCTTTCTAAAGTTTGTTAATCTTTCGTTCTTATTACCCATTCTGTTGCATTATCCTTTGAGTGGAAAATCCTGTATCGCCGGTGCTAACCCATACACATGTTTGTGCATATACAGTAGAAAAGAACAGCAAATAAATTTATATAAGCGTGTGTGTGTAAAACCAGTCATTGACAACCAAGCACTCAGGATGGCTGAAATCAAAGTTTTTGTGAGATGAAATAATGCTTTAGTGTGCCCACAATATCACTGTAAGGAAAACCTCCTTAATTAATTGTTGTTGTCAACACCGTTTTCATTGTTATATATACATATACATACACACACACACGCACAAACATATATATATATATAAAAAAAAAAATATATATATATATATATATATATATATATATATATATATATATATATATATATATATATATATATATATATATATATATATATATATATATATATATATATATATATATATATATATATATATATATATATATGTGTGTGTGTGTGTGTGTGTGTGTGTGTGTGTATGTATTATCAGGTTTGAATCCTTATAGTGTTAAGTGAATACAGCATATGCAAATCTCCTTAGGAGATTGTTATTCCCAAGTTATTGTGAATTTGATATTAATGGGCTGTTTATGGCTTAATTTTTGAAAGTATAAAATGTAATCTGTAAAATTATAGGTAAAACTATCATACACACAACCAAAAGCACACCCAATCACACAAATCTCTCTATCTATCTATCTATTTATCTATTTATCTATCTATCTATCTATTTATCTATCTATTTACCATTATATATATATATATATATATAATGTATATTATATAAATGAATAACTAAGTGTATAATTTATATTTAAGAGCACATGTTTTATTGAAAGAAATTTGACAGAGACAGCTTGCATTGTTCACAGAAAAGGAAAAAAATTTAGCTTATCTTTTGGTTTATATAAATTAGATCCTTTTATTTTACATGTCATGAGACGCCAGTACAAACTGGATAATGTTATCCATTAACTATCAAAAAATATTAGTTTGTTAATGTGTAATTAGTGTTGTACTGTTTCAGGTGGATATATTACCTCTTTTGATATTCTGATCATTTTCATTTGTTCAACTACTATTCTTATTTTATTGTATTATTTTACTGTTGCATGTTTTTAGTTTAAACTGCTAGTTTCTGGTAAAGGTGTTTTATATGTTTAAGAATTTAGGTCTTTCTCGGCTACATACATCGTAAACTTTTTCTCCTTCCTTAATAAACGCCCCAAGAAGAGGTCCTTGGAGGACAAAACTGTTGGACATTTTCTAACCAAAACATCTTTCATTTTCCCATGTACAATACAACCGAATAACATATCTTCGTGTCTAAGAAGATTACCAGTATTATAATATATATATATAATGTATATATATATATATATATATATATATATATATATATATATATATATATATATATATATATATATATATATGTGTGTGTGTATATATATATATATATATATATATATATATATATATATATATATATATATATATATATATATATATATACACACATATATATACACATATATATACATACATACAAGGTAGAGCGAACTCGAGGGAGGAGAAAAGATAATTACGATAAAATACAGAGAGATAAGGTATGATGGAGAAACCGTGAACAATTGCATTATCCATTCGATTTCTCTCGTAATCTCAAAGAACACCTGTGCCAGCGTCACCTCGCACGCGGCGACCAACAAAGAAAGAAAAAAATATGAAACAGTTTTAAATATAGACTGGAAAAAATAATCTTTAAAACTTGGATCTCGTGGCAAATACTGAATTTGAAATGATAGCGTCTTTTACAAAAACAAAAAGGAAGGAAAAACCCCACTAGGAGGATGTTTGTCTGAAAACAATATTAGGCGGAGAGAAAATATGTGAATTATATACGTAAATAAAAAAGGTATCTTTCACGCCGTTCAAAGAAAACTGGATGATGAGTGACAATCTTTGCACAGTTTGTATAATTCTGTGTAATGAAATGAATCCTGAACAACTGTAAAAATGTGTATAATTACGCATCTGGCTATGCATTCCAAATTATAATCGTTCTTCCCCATCTTCCTAAAAGTGTTCTGTTGCTCGCATTCCATCTCAAATGGTAATTTCTTAGCGTATCACCTACGATCGTAGAAGCATATCGTAAAGGGCAATGCAGAATGACATAAGGTGGACTCACAGGCGGACAATTTTTTTTTTTTGCGCGGTGACGTCACTTAGTGAATCCAACGGCAAAGATTAACTAACTATCTCGAGTTATTCATAAAACCGGAACTTGCTTCCAGCACCTAAAATAGAGAATAACGATGTTTATAGGCGATAATTCTTGGACGTGCTACTAAACGCAAGCACGATTAAAGGCATACCTTTCGAAAGAATTCTCAGTTATACCGATACATGCAAAAAACAATCTTGCTTAGCACATATTTTTCATCGCACTAGATCCAGACCAACGAGATACAGGAGCAGCGAAAATTCAGATGAAACGAATTCCGTAAAATCTCGAATTGGTAAAGTACTGATAATTTTTTTTGAAAGTATGGAAAAGAATCATATAGGAATTTTACGCTAACCAGTAAAATGAAGACAATAAAAGTTTGGAAAACTGATACCGTTGTCCTGCAGGATGAAAAATTCGCCAATAGAGACTAGCAATGAAATGATTTCGACAAACTGTAGCCAAGATCTTGCGCTTGGTATATGGACAGCCAATACAAACTTTCCACCTGAAATAATCATAAAAATCTTTCCTCACTGACGACAATTTTGTATCCTCCTCCCCAGGAAAGCAAATAAGAAATGAGGGCGATTCTGATGCTTATTTGTCCTTGTCATTAAGGCTCCAAAGACTTAAAACTTATCGTTACCTGAGAATTTCTTAAAATAATATCTCCCGAGCAAAGCAAACTTCAGGGGCAGTGGAAGTCGTATGCCGTCACAGAGTCAGCTCAGAATTCGCGTGAACCCACCTTCATCTTATTCCACCTTAGTCTTTGGGATCTCGTAAGTTCGTCAGCTTTGAGGCCTCGAAAGAAAAATACTTATTTCCTCTTTGTTATCCTTATCGTATTTTTCGCATCTCTTTAATGAAAACGTGATTGAAGTTCTCATTGCCACTAACATCCTGGGTGTTTCCGTTACTTAAAACGTGTCTTGGGAAGATCGTAAAAGTTTAAATGGCTAAATCCGCTCCTGAAATATAAGGAGATTTTATTACTGTTTTCCCGTCTTCCATTCTTTTCATCATTACAGCCCCCAAAAAAGTTAAATATGGCTTCATCTGTCCCTATCAGACATATCGATGAGCTGTCTAAAGCGGTTTAGTTTCTCTCTCTCTCTCTCTCTCTCTCTCTCTCTCTCTCTCTCTCTCTCTCTCTCTCTCTCTCATTAACAGGAATGAATCCAGGTCAGTTAGTCTGATCAACGCTCATGCTATTAGCTATTTTCTCGAACTTATTTTTCTCTGAAGAAAGGCAACTTCTACGATTTTCTTAAAGCATCACTACTTAATACTCCTTTTATTTCTTTTCTGGTAAATCCTTCCACGAAATTTAGGGCGCATTTGGAAATATTTCGTACCGACTCGAATGTTAGAGGAGGATAACTCTCACTGACATAACAAGTGACCGGACAAGATAACGTGATTGTCCAAATAATTAAGAGTTTGTCCCAATTGGTGTGCTTGGTCAGACGAGGACTCGTCGCCAAGGAAATGATGCCCAGGATCTCATTATATGAATAACTAAGGCTTAAAGTAGTTCTAAGAAGTCGGAGCCTCGGCACAGAAAGGTTAGGAAGGAAAGATTTGCGACAATCGCTTACTCGCTCAACGGAGGAATTTAGTATGCTACTAGTTGAAATCAAGCTTAATAAATCAATATCAAAAGCCAGGAGTTAGTAAATACAATACGTGGAACTTTAAGGAAAACAGCATATGATTGTAATATTAACCAACTGCATCTTTTGAATAGGGGAAATCTCTTCTGACGAAAGTGGTGAAGTTATAAAATCTACGGAAAAGGCTACCAATATTTCATTATCTAAATTTCAAGACAGGCTAATGTTGCAAAAGAATCCGATTAGTATATCACTGCATGTAATTTTTTCTAAACCAGTTATTCATATATATAATCATCAGTCAAATCATAGATACATTTTATCCATCTTCTTTTAACTTTTGAAGCTATAGGCCCCTATCCTCTAGACCTCAAAATACGCAACAATAGTTTATCAGGCAGAAAATGTTCACATATTGGTATCAACATTTAAGGGTACAAAATTAAGTGAGGTTACTTTTTTATAAAAAAAAAAAAACTGGCAATAAAATATATGTTGTTCAATAATGAAAAATCAGAATGCTATTGTAGGAAATTCATTTTAATTTGAATTTGCATTTATTATATTTATAAAACTATGTTAATGATAAATATGATAAATATGTTCTTTTATACAAATGACAATGGTGATAGAGGAAAAAGAACATTTGAAAGCTTTTCGATCACAATATGATAATTTAGGCAGACAGTGAATGTTACTGGGATTTTCACTTGCCTAACATGATACATGAAAAAACTGTAATCAAGGATTATGTACTTTGCATTCGCATAAGCTATAATGTTGATTCACTTTTTGCAGGGATTCACAGAATTAGCGGACACCAAAAATACTGAAAGGGAGTAGTCAGATATATGAAAACAATGGGAGTGAACAAAAATAGCAAACTCATAACACCTGATAATCCCCAGTAATTAACCGCGCATCCGTTGCACCTAATTTTCAACACACTGGTTACGGAGTAAAAATAGTAATCTGGAAATAAGTAATCTCACTAATCACGAACCTTTTTGATTTAAGGCCAGTGGGCGTGGCTTCACTACGCACAGTTATGCACGGCAGATTATAATACAATCGTTACTGTAATTCAAGGGAATAACTTAATTCGACTGATCAGTTACCACGAATTTCTTAGTATGAATTCCCACGTTTCCATCACGTAGGTAAATAGTTAACCATCACAAATCTCTCTCTGTCTTATACACACAAACAAGCACACGAAATTGAAACACTTCGCTATACTACATTTCGTTGGGTCAGCGAAGCTAAGAAACTTTAGGTCTTGGCAGAACCTGTATGGGAAACTATCATGAAAATCGAGAAGCCCTTGGGCTATAGGTCCCTTGAACTTTCATAGGTCTGGCAAGAGGCTATAATCTCCCCCGATAAACACTTGCTGAAAACCAGATGGCCAATAGCCTCTGACGCAACCCTGGCTAAGCAGAGAAACACGAACATCATACACATGCACAAACCTATATACTTATATATATATATATATATATATATATATATATATATATATATATATATATATATATATATATATATATATATATATATATATATATATATATATGACTATTTATCACATCACCGTGATTCATATACAATCAGAAAGCTACAAACGTCCTTTAATATCAATTCACTCTACCTCGGAAGTAATATATTTTCATATATGTTATTGAGAAGGAATTTTTAATTGATAATAAGTCCACCGTCCCGTGGGGTGTGCCCCACGGGACGGTGACTTATTATCAATTAAAATATATAACATATATGAAAATATATTACTTCCGAGGTAGAGTGAATTGGATATTAAAGACGTTTATGATTATATATATATATATATATATATATATATATATATATATATATATATATATATATATATATATATATATATATATATATATATATATATATGTGTGTGTTTGTGTGTGTGTGTATATATATGTATACATATGTATGTATATATGTATACACATATATATATATATATATATACACAATTAGTCATACATACATATTTACAAACACACACAGAATACATATGGATATTATCTCAAACTATTTTACAGATTTGTACAGCAATAAACCATCCAAATCAACATGACTACTAAAATCATTTTACCACTTCTTTAAAAGCTAACTAATCACGCAGAGGAAGAATGTTAACCCCATAACCTTATTCCACGTAAATGAGATTTATGTCGCTCCCAGGGTCCTCCCAACTTCTTCTTTGGCCATTCAAATATCTCACCGTCAGCCGGTCTGTCTCTGTACGCCATTTCCTTCGCTCCTCCGGAACATCGTTCTCAATCAGGACCATCATCAGTCTTGGCCACAAAAGAAAATGTAAGATTTCAAGTTAATGGAATGAGCTTTTTTTCCGTGGGGGATGATAAAGAGGTCACGAGAGAGAGAGAGAGAGAGAGAGAGAGAGAGAGAGAGAGAGAGAGAGAGAGAGAGAGAGAGAGATTTGCATGAATAGGGACTCATGGTGTCTCGTTTTGACTGCACCTTTACCAAACGAGAGAGAGAGAGAGAGAGAGAGAGAGAGAGAGAGAGAGAGAGAGAGAGAGAGAGAGAGAGAGGGGGACATCTACATGAATTGACGTCTCGTTTGCGTCTGTAGTAATATTTAACAAAAGGTGTGTGACACACACAGAGAGAGAGAGAGAGAGAGAGAGAGAGAGAGAGAGAGAGAGAGAGAGAGAGAGAGAGAGAGTCTAAGAAGCATTTACATGGATAGAGACATCGCTTCGTTTGCCTGTGTAGTAATGCCTTAACAAAAGGTGAGAGAGAGAGAGAGAGAGAGAGAGAGAGAGAGAGAGAGAGAGAGAGAGAGAGAGAGAGAGAGAGAGAGAGATTATCAATCTGAAATTTTCAATAGTGCACGGGAATATAAATCCATACCCGTGAAAAGAAGCGAGCTACTGTTAATTTAGATTTAGATTAAACTGTATTTTATGATACATGTCTCGAATGATTGTTTTCATTTCCTTATCTTTCAGAACAAGTTAGAATTAGAAGTAGTAATTAGTTAGAATTAGAAGTAGTATTTACTGAGGTGCAACTGCGTGAGAAGCGTAAAATGATGGAAATTTCTTTCTTAGTTTTTAGTTTTCTGAAAAGAAAACTCTTGTGCCGCACTTTTTCCTGTCCGCTGCAAATTGGTATGTTGATCATCCATCCTCCAATCTCTAGCCTCAGTAGTTTTAATTTTATTTAAGGTTAAAATTTAGCAATAATCGTGCGTCTGGCAACGATATAGGCCAGGCCACCACCGGGCCGTGGTTAAAGTTTCATGGACCGCGGCTCATACAGCATTATACCGAGACCACAGAGATATAGATCTATTTTCGGTGGTCTTGATTATACGATGTACAGAAAACTCGATTGCTCCGAAGTAACTTCGGAGCAATTCTTATTTGTTATTTCTAGAGAACAGGGCCAAAAGTTTATTAGTACCATACGTATGGCCTGAAATTCCTCAATATTCGTAAAGGGTAGAACATATTGGTATGAGACAAAAAGACTACTACACAAGAAAATCCAATTTTAAGTTATTAACCTGGAGCTCGATAGTTTTTCTGTCTTGGTAATGAATTCTGAAAATATATTTTGATGGCCAACAGCGAAGCAAATACGCATTACAAAATATAACAGCAATGATCATTAGCTAAAAGTAAACTAGTTTCTGTTTCCACGCATTTAAGAAATGAACCAAAAAAAGGAATAAAAACTTCAGAAATCGAGAAGAAGACTAGATTCTAACTCCATGTTTTACAGATGAAAGGACTAATGAGCTTAAAATCGCTTTCATCTTGACTTCCAATTTTCATAATAAGTGCAATTACACGATAAATAAAAGAATGCCAAAAGGAGAACTAAAAAGAAACGTAAAAGGCAATCCACTCCAAAATTTGATAAAGGGAAAGAGACTATCAATTTACTGAAGCGTAAAGATCGACTTATTGCCGCGTGGCGTGGAAAGAGAAGAGGGTACGAAGTCAAGGGAACAATAAGTAATAACGACCACACGTTTATGTGTAAGCAAAGATACGAGCAGCAACCTTAAGAAAATACAAGATGGAATTTAGATCCACATTACTGAAGTGAAAATAAGCCTCTCTTAATTGGTTAAGAAAAAACCACTGTATAAAACCAAGTTTAAGTGAACAAATATGAATAATACTTTATACAGTGGCTTTTATTACCCATTCTAGACAAACATGAAGAACATGTTTTTATTACTGAGCATCTCCTAATTATGAATCTCAGTGGCACCAGTCACACCAATCTTTAATCTGAAGAATTCGCTACGTACTTAGTTGTGGTACATTTTTATCGATAATGTTGTTAAAGGCATACGGTTAAATATCTGCAATTCTATTTCTTAGCGAAGGTATGATGCAAATACGTTTTTGGAGTCAAAAAGATATTGTAAATGGTCTGCAGCGGCTAAGTAACGTGTGATTAAGTCTTTATCTTAAAACAATGAGAGAATAAATAAAGAGTAACAAAAAACATGGACAATTTAATAACACAAATATTTTTTTGGAGTCAAAAAGGTATTACAAATGGTCTGCCATTTATGCATCGGTTTAATAAAGTGTATTTAACTCCTAACCATAAAAATAATGGAGAATAAATAAAGCGTAACAACAAACATGGAAAATTTAATAATGAATTGTTTAAACT
>NC_089799.1:27917113-27929613 GCF_040412425.1 Macrobrachium rosenbergii | reverse complement strand
ATATTAACTGACCAACCCAGCGCTTCCGGGAAAACTCCTAATGACAACCGATAATCTCTCTCTCTCTCTCTCTCTCTCTCTCTCTCTCTCTCTCTCCTCTTAAGATAGTTGCTTCAATTACATTGCCCTTCATTTCTGACATGTTATATTTCACCCCTTCTCATACCCCATTCCTATCGGGGCTGAACTTGGACTTAAAGGGCATCGGGGTGTCACTAATCATCTCAGCAACCTCGAAAACTATGGATTAGACACTAATGTCTGTCAATTTTGACATTTTATTTTTCACCCCTTCTCACCCTCCATTCCTACTGGGGCTAAATTTGGATTTAAAGGGCATTGGGAGTGTCTCTCATTTTTTCATTTGTATGTATGTATGTATGTATGTATGTATGTATGTATGTATGTATGTATATATATATATAATATATTTATATATACATTATATATATATTGTTAATAAAGTATATTTTGGTTATAACTGCAAATTGCGCAAGGAGAGAGCAAGCCAGCATAAGCAGAAAATTCGCCATTATAGCCAAGCCTCGGCATTGGCCAAACACTGCTAGAATCATATCCACAACATCAGCTGGAAAAATACAAATTGTATGTATAACAACTAGGATAAAACACCGAGGGTGATCGTAGAGAATGCCCTCATCAACTCTTATGAAAAAAACGTTAAAAGGCAGCGTTGGGAATAAATTTGAGAACAAGATCACTCGTCATATAATACACCAGAATTTGAAGAACATGAAAAAAGATGAACAGTAAGGGGATAATCCTGGATAACGAAGGATTAAGCATACGGCCACGGAGATTAAGAAGAATGTTGGAAAGGCAGGAGAAGCTAAAGGTCAACGGGCAGGTCACCCCAGGATTAGAAAAAGAAAACAGCAGATGTTGGGCGGAGCACATGCATATACACCCAAGTGTCGCTGTTATCTCCTCAGTGCATCGGTAGCTGAAGAAAAAGACTGTGTCTTAGAAAGCTTGTGCTTTGTAAATATAAAAATCTTGAATGCAAACCATCACATTCACGTCTTACTGAAGTCTAATATGAGTAATATGAGTACATACAGACAGTGAAGTTGTGTGACTATTTTGTTATATATATATATATATATATATATATATATATATATATATATATATATATATATATATATATATATACAAATATTGCACGTACGTATAACAAGATAATTTGTATGCTGGACTACTCATGGTTTATTACGAAATGCAGCTGGCAAAAGAGAATTACGGTGAAAATGAGTGATAGAAAAGGACAGTGGATTCAACGAGTGAAAAAAAAAAAAGACTGACGCAAACCGGAAAAATGGTCTATGTTAAACAAACATTCATTTTTCTAAAGTATTATTAACAAATTTCATCTAACTAACAGGAGAGGGTTGGAACAGACATACCCTGAGCGGTAACAGGGTTAAGTGAATGTGATTAAATCTCACTAAATCGAGTTTCGTTTCGTTTCAAGAGGAAATAATGAAATTTCACTTTAATTTGTCAAAAGGCCAGAACCACGTAAAATGTATATTTACGGGGATTCTACAAACAACCACTCACATATTTATAAAACGGGACACGCACAAAATCAAGCTTATAAAAGCGACCACGCTCAAAACCACACATTTTTATTAAATCAAACAAACGCATTAAAATGCACACGCCTTCGATTACTATATATAGTTGGATAGATCTGTGTGACAGCTCTAACTAATGGATCCTAAAGTCAGCAGTATGAGACCTGTCAGGGCTCATTTCGTTCATCAATGAATGGATTACCACACTGTAAGTCTGGAGTGCTAAGGAAATAATTTGTCAATCGGTTTTGCGTTAAAAGACTAAGGCTAACAGCTGATGAATTTATCCTTAAAATTCACATGTCAACACACTCCAAAGATAATTAACGATACAGTTTTTGATCTCCAGATTCTCAAAGAAAGTTAGAGGGTTTGTTTTCATGTAGCATAACCAAAACTCCTCTATACCTGTTTCCTTAAAGTTAAGACTAGGAAAACTGCAGGTGAAACATCATAAAAGTGTTTTGTAATTAGGTTTCCTTAATGACCCAAAAAATAACATGTTGAATGGATTTGCTACCTTGGCGTATCTTTTCGAACTAAAAGCAAATAAACACAACACTTAAGATTTCGATGCTTTAAGGGACTTGATAAACTAGGAACAAATGCACTTTGAAATAAGTAGAAATTACAGACAAAGTACCATATACATTTCAAACCACTAAGAATAATAAATTATGAACAAACAAAATGGTCTACACAATCATTGGACATATCAGATTTCACGGAAACGTACTGAAGATCCGAAGCAGAGTTTCTTTTGTTTAAAACTCCATTGATGTCATTAAATACAGTGACCGTATTTATTGTTTCACTGTAATGTATTACAAATTATTTCTTAGTCATCATCTATATAATAATGCTATACCATGGTTAGTTGAAAACTGATAAGCAGGAAGGAGACAATCCTATTTTTAAAATGCTGCATCCTTACAGTAGTTATTTCATTGTCTACAAACCTGCTAATTTTCCTTTACAACCTAGATGCCCTTGTACTCGTGAATTACAGATTTGTTATTGCCAAAAAATAATATTTTATGATCTTCTGTATCTATCATAAGAATTTTTTAGAAATTTTAATTCTGGTGCTTTTCTTTGGTCCAACAACAGTACTTTCAAAGGGAGGTGCATGAAAATATTGACTGCATAATTATATTCAAAATTCTGTTTTCGCAACAGTGTTCTTGTTTAGAATCCTGTGCTTTTTAACACTGCCTAACTTATCTCAGCCACACGAACACAGCATAAGAATGCAAGTGAATGGAAATCATTAATATTAAGGCAACTCAATCATCTGCAGGAGTCCTAGTATTTTTCTTCGAAAGAACGTCAATTAAAAGTTATTGCTTCAAAAAGGAAGAGATCTGAAAAGGATTACAATTCACTCTTGATACCATGTCCCGTTAACCCTCTTACAGCCCTCCACTACAACTGGTATAAGTACTTGTGAAGTCCTGCCAACATCTTTCACTCCTTAATTGACCCAGTTTCTGCAGTAATTCACAAAACCCATTACGAAAACTACCTGGCATAAAAGTTACGTTTCACGATTAATCTTTTAAATCAAAACATTCCTCGTGATAAGAGAGATATGAGGAAGCTACTCCATAAAAGAATTTATGAAAAAAACTAAATGAATAGTCACTGATTTAATCTCCTTCATAAACTTCTACGAAAAAGTTCCTGCAAATTACCGTTATCTCCTCCAAGAAGCATCGTCAATAATCGCCAAGTTTTTTTTTTTTCTCCTCTCGATCTCATTCCGTAAAGTTTCTTACCAGAAATCTGGAATTTCCTTCAAACTTTATGTATAAGAGGATTTGCCTTCTTCAGAAACTGCTGAGTTTCCCCTTCAAAAGGATATTTATCTCCCTCCCGCTCCCCTTCCCCCGCCCCCACAAAACCTTTCTCAAAGGATATTTATTCAAGATTCCGGTATTTCCGCGAATGTATTCAGTGCTGACTCTTCTTAAATAGAACTACAGATGCAACTGATACGGAAGTTTCATTAATTTTTTTCCTTTCTTGATAAAGTTGCTAGAAAAAGTATTTTTAATTATACATACAGACATACATACATACATACATACATACATACATACATACATGCATGCATGCATACATACATACACATGTATGTATGTATGTATGTATGTATGTATGTATGTATGTATGTATGTATGTATGTATGTATACACAAACACACACAGACATATATATATGTATATATGTATGCATATATATATATATATATATATATATATATATATATATATATATATATATATATATATATATATATATATATATATATATATAAATAATTACGGAGGCGCAAGCCTATGTAATATATCAGAAATTTGCATGGTAAGATTTTGACAGCAGAAGTAATGTAGATGAGAGGGGGATAGAAAGAGGAAGAACAGTGTGGGTTTAAACAAGAAATGGATGTGAGGATCACGTGTTTGCTATAGCATAGTTATATGAAAAGTTACAAAGCTGTACGTGGAATGCATGTCGTAGAAAATGCTTACGATACAACTAGTATGACTGGAGTGTGGAAGGTGTAGAAACTGTGTATTATAATAGATGTTGTTGTTGTTCAGTTTCACTCAAAGTTTCTAGGATTGAAGAACTATCCTGAATATGTAAAAATTTTCAGAGAAAAGACAGTGCGAGTGAAAGTGGTGGTTGTGAATGAAACTCGGAACGATTTGCATTTTCAAATTACACCGTATTGTTGCAGCATAAAGAAAAACTGCAGAAACTTAAGAAAGAGCTTCAAAGAGCACGAAAGAAGAGATAGCTGAGTGTAAATTTGAGGAAGATGAAGGCCATAAAGAATATCTGAACAACGGAAATAAATCAATAAATGTCAATATGGATGGTGGAAGACTGGAAGTTGATGATCCGTATATGTATTTGGGAACAAATATAAGAGATAATGTAGTACATCAAATAAGTGTCTAAGCAAGAGGGGTACCAGTGCGTGCAATAAAGATTGCAAGGACTTGGAATGCCTCCTATGGAAGCCAAGGTGGAAATGTGCGCAGTACATGTTGAGTCAACTTTTTTTTTTTTTTTATGAAAGCGATGTGTGGATGTTAATTGCCAATAAAAAAAAAAAGGTTCTAGCCATTAGGAGGATGACTTTCGTATCAGGTGTTGTGTAACAATAATTTAATGCGTGAGATATTCTGAGATACGCAAATGTGATATGAGGGTTAAGGGGAGAGCCTGAAGACCGCCTAATCATAGAGAAAGAACGAGGTCGATAGGATAACGGTGAGTAAAATCTGGAAGCGGTAGGAGGAAAAAGGAGAGGATGACCCAGAAATGGCAGAATTGATAATATCCTCATGAGGCTCTAAGTAGGTATATGAAGAGCCTATGTTGTGGAAGTTTTCTGCATAAGGGCTTCATACACGATTCAGAAGTAAAGGTATTGATATCAATGGGACTCGAGTTACTCCGGAGGGAAAACTGCTTACTGTTTATATATATATATATATATATATATATATATATATATATATATATATATATATATATATATATATATATATATGTGTGTGTGTGTGTGTATATGTATGTATATATATATATATATATATATATATATATATATATATATATATATATATATATATATATATATATATATATACATATACATAAACAAGTTAGTGCAATATTTTTATGATGATGGGTGCACTGGTTAATGTGGATTGCAAAATAACTCCTAAATTCAGTTTATCTGAGAATAAAAATACAGCTGACAATTATAGGTTCATTTGTTTTACTGAAGCGTCCTCACTAATAGTAAAATGGTAAAGCATTGGCTTTGACAGTCAGTCTAGTACTTTCACTTTTTATAAGAACATTATCAATCTTGTTCCTTATGGATAAATACAATCCCTAAATTTCAGCTATTTTTTTAATATCTGCTCAATTCACAAAATATGTTCTGATATGCAGAGTGGGGGAGAGAGATTGCGGTTTTCTTTTTCGACTTATCAAAATTTTGGCTGTCAAGCCAAGTACTGGAGTGCTTTCGCCAATTCCGAGCTTAACAGTAAAAGGAGTGAGTTAAAGTGATTGGACAGAAATATAAAGAAAATCAAGAAAATAAAGGGTATGAAGCACAAGAGTCTAAAGGTAGAATTGTTGCACTAAGAAGTACTGGTTAGAGAGGTTGGACAGTAAAAATGAAGGAAAAAAAAGCGGGAGTGGAGGTAAAGTAAAGGACTGCAGCGAAGCTGCAAGCACCCTTCTGTAATGCCTTCTTCTTCTTCTTCTTCTTCTTCCCAGCTTGTTCCCATTTTTATATGGGGTCGCCGTGATGCCTTCTTTTTGAAGGACTTTGATTTGGCTACAGTACACTAATTGAGGTGCACTTCCGGCACTGCTCCCGTATAGGAAAGCAATTGTGGTTTTAAGCCCTGGGCAACGATTGCTTCCAGTCCTTGAATAAAAAAGGTAGAAATAACTATCTAATACCAGCTTTTCTGTTTGTTGATGTTACCTTGTTCTAGTGCGACCTCTTCCTATACGAGAGGGCAGTAAACTATAGGCTCCTTATGGGAAAGACTTGAGATTTAAGGACCAAGGCTACCAATTGTTCAACGATTGTCTGTTACTCAGCGGGGCACACAAACACAGACCCATGTATGTAGATACACTCATGATTACACACACACAAATATATATATATATATATATATATATATATATATATATATATATATATATATATATATATATATATATATATATATATATATATATATATATATATGTATATATATATAGATTATAGTTACAAATTATATATTTTACAAATTATATATTTGTTATGTTATATGAAGGGAATTTTTATTTTTAGTTGATAATAAGTTCGTCGTCTCGCGGACTCGAATCACGGAAGACAAGAACTCAGGAATTCTTGTCTTCCTTGGTTCGAGCCCACGAGACGACGAACTTATTATTAACTAAAAAAATTCCCCTTCGGGTAACATATATGAAAATATATTATTTCAAGGCAGAGCGAATTAGATATTAAAGGACATTTGTAACTTAATGCTTGTGTATGAATCACGGTGATGTATACATACACACACACACACACACATATATATATATATATATATATATATATATATATATATATATATATATATATATATATATATATATATATATATATATATATACATATATATAATATGAAAAACCATGTCTCTATATCTGTGTCTGTTTCTGTCTGTGTCCGTGTGTGCCTATGAGTAAAAGGCGTCGAACAATTAACAGACTTGGTCCGTGAATCTCAAGTCTTTCCCTTGACGGGGTAATAGCTTATATATATATATATATATATATATATATATATATATATATATATATATATATATATATATATATATATATATATATATATATATATATAAAGGTATTCTGGAAGGTCTTAATCTGGTATTGCACACTAGATTAAAAAAAAAAAGGGTCTAAATCGCGCCCCCTGTCCCGGGATCAATTTCGATATTTCCGCTAGTGAGGTGAAACTGGTATCATATATATTTACTATTTTCCATTTATTAAAATAAACACATTTCCAATATTGCTACTTGACTTTTCTCGAAAAATAAAATCTTCATTTGACTTCAATGTTCGTTTAGACGCGCCTTCCGCTTTCGATAATGATTGACATTTTGCGGAAATGTTTCAGACTTCAGAAAAAGCATTTTTCTTTCAACTTGTGTGACATTCTTTATTCTTTTGCATTATGACTTTTTCATCTATTCGAAGACCTTTATTTGGGAAAGGAAATTCGTACCCAGATGTTTTTTACTTTAAAATATATATATATATGTATCATTACGTGTGTAATTAAAATGAAGAACGCTTATATTTTTTGCATACAATGACTGTTCTTCGATAGTAACATTTAAAAGTATATTTTCTTCCAAACTACAATCCTTAAATGAATATATAAAACTGTATTTTCAGCCAAACGGTAATCTTTAAATGCAAATGTAAAACTATGTTTTCTTCCAAAAGGTAATCTTTAAAATAAAACTCTTTTCTTCCAAACGGTAATCTTTAAATGAACCTATAAAACCATGTTTTCTCCCAAACGGTAATCCTTAAACGAATATATAAGACTGTAGTTTCTTTCAAACGGTAATCCTTAAGGTAATCCTTAAACGAATATATAAAACTGTATTTAAACGTTAATCCTTAATCCTTAAATGAATATACAAAACTGTATTTTCTTCCAAACGGTAATCCTTAAAGTAATACTCAAATGAATAAATAAAACTGTATTTTTTCAAATGGTAACCCTTAATCCTAAAATGAATATATAAAACTGTACTTTCTTCCAAAGGGTATTCCTTATATGAATATACAAAACTATGTTTTCTTCCAAACGACATTTCTTAAATTACTGTAGCTCTCTCTGCATTGCCCTCTTATCAGTTACGTGTCACTAATATCGGTATCCGATCCCATATATTTCCTTTCTTCGTTTCCTGATGCAGCCAATGCCTTTGGGAATTTATTGTCTTCAATTCCGGGCAAATAAACGATAACCCCAGTGACTGCTTCCCAAATATGGCTCACCGAAAATCTTTATTCGAGCTACGGGAAAGGTTTTCCTTCTGGCAAGTTGATTATTTAATTTTCCCGAATGGCTTCATAAAGCTTCTTATCTTTTATCTCCCTTATTAATCACTTCAGCAGAAGAAAACTACGTAATGAGAAGTCGATAGTTTATTCTTCCTTGAAAGCATTCCTTTGCTGCCAGAATTTTTTTTTTTCATACATTTCTTTCACAATTAAGAATTGGATTCCAATTTTTATTGTGCGATATTTTCTTCTTCGGACAGACTTTAGAAAGGCTCATTTCCTAGCTCCCACCCCTCTCCATCCTCCCCGGTAAGAACTTGCGCAAGAAACTATTGCTGTCTATAACTCGATACGGAATAATAAATTTGCCTTTAATCTTTTTTTGCACATTTTCGGAGCCACTTGGAAACGTTTCAAATTATAACCTAAATTAACGAGGGAATTGGCATCTTTTTGCAAATTTTGCGAAACACACTTGCAAAATTATTCCACTTCAGTGATAATGTATTTCAGGCATATTTTGACAGCAACTTAGTAGCCTACCGTAATTACAAATACTGTCTGTCTCTGTGACCTGATCTTAAACTAGTTTACGTATTCGTTACGTCATTAAGAACAAGAATGCAGACACAATATCCAGAGCCATAAATCTGAAGAGAATCGAAAGATAGGCTAACAATATTAGACCAGCCATCTCTATTTTATGCTTGATTATTTAACAAGCTGTCAGTATAGCAGAGCCAAGCGCGACTTGGATTATTACGAATTTAATTATTAAGAAGTCATACACTTCTATCTTGGATTAATAAGTTTGAGTGCCAACAAAATCTTCGCTGCTGTTGTCCAAATTTTACAGATCCTCTAGAATTTCACAACAGTGTTATAAACAGCAACATTTCATTCACTTTGAAGCAGCTATTAATTTTGTTACAATGAAGATACAGAGAACACTATGATAACCATTTTCTAATTTTATAATTATCATTCTAAGAAAAAGTACGAAAACCTACAACAACAACAACAACAACAACAACAACAACAACAACAACAATAATAATAATAATAATAATAATAATAATAATAATAATAATAATAAAAACCAAAGAGAAATTATTTTCAAAACAATTCAAATGACACTCGCACGGAAGGCGTAACAATCGATTAACCTTGACGTATTGCAAAGATCTGCTGTCACTAATTTTTTTCGTGGCTCTTGTTTGTGTATCGTGACTAGAATGGTTCTTCATCTAAGGCCAGATTATAACAGTTTACAAACTCACAAACTCTTTAGAAAAAAAAATTAGGAATAACGCATGTACACATGCACACGCATGCATATACTCTATGTGTATGTGTGTGTGTATATATATATATATATATATATATATATATATATATATATATATATATATATATATATATATATATATATATATATATAATACTATATGTATGTATATATTTGTGTGTGTGTGTGTGTTTGTCTGTGTGAAGACAAGAGTGAGTTTACCCAAGCGGAAGCGTGTGATGATCAAGTGTTTGTTGATGAAACGATTATATGAGAAGCTTACAAGTGAATGAATAAAGCTGATGACAGCATCGATGGAGGCAAATGAGGAGGGGGTTGAAAATGTATAGCGTAGACGACACGAGTTGTTATAATGGAAGCGAAGCGTTAGCCACAGCATTTAAGCACAAACTGGCTGATTTCGAGCAAAACTAGTCTGAGACAAGGATATATCATATTAAAAAAATGTACACAGGTGTTTAATATGTTTAATGATGGAGCGATGAGAGAAATCAGAGAAAGGACATTAGTTGTGGGATGAGAAAAACAGACACTGAATGAGTAACGGAATGGTGAATGTATATGATAGAGAAACTGCAACTACTAGTGAAAGAGTTTTAAAATATCTGCAACAAGAGAGAGCTGAGAATAAATGTTAAATGTAACCAGGGGTTTTGAGTGTAAATGGATATAAAGATGAAGCTCTGAATGTTAACAAGGTAGAATCGAAACAATTACTGTGCTGGGCACAGTAATTGAAGCAACTCTCTCAACTGAAAAGGGAGAGAGTGAGAGAGAGAGAGAGAGAGAGCAGAGGCGATCTTAGTGAGGGGAGAGAGAGAGAGAGAGAGAGAGAGAGAGAGAGAGAGAGAGAGAGAGAGAGAGAGAGAGAGAGAGAGAGTAAATATAATGGATGATGGTGGTGCGAGGAAGGAGAATCAAAGAATAGGTCAGATGGAGATGGTAAGGTGTAAGGAAAAGAATGTGTTAGCGACCTGAAATTTCTACAGAATCCAAATTTAAAATATGTGAAGGGATTGTCGGGACATCCATCCTGTACAAAACTCGAGTGTGGAATGCGAGAAAAAGATTAAACCTCGAGGTGAACGGCTTGCATGGTATATGTGTGTTTCGTAAGATTGTAGTGGTGAGATATGTAAAGAAATGTATAAAAAGTGATGAGGAATGTGGAGATGGGTGCAATAAAGGAAGAGCCTTCACTTTCAGCAAGCACTAAGTCGCATGACCTCTGTCATGGGAAGCAGCCTAAGATGCACATCATATGTGCGTGTGTGTGTATATGTATATATATACATATATATGTATGTATGTATATGTATATATATACATATGTATGTATGTATGTATGTATATGTATATATATACATATGTATGTATGTATATGTGTATATATATATATATATATATATATATATATATATATATATATATATATATATACATATGTATGTATGTACGTATGTATGTGTGTGTGTGTTTGTGTCTGTGTGTAATATCTATCTATACAGAGAGAGAGAGAGAGAGAGAGAGAGAGAGAGAGAGAGAGAGAGAGAGAGAGACTGTCAAAACCGATATGTTTACCTTTAAAGTCATACAAATACGCAACACAGCCAATCAATGTATGACCTTCTAGACTTTGACCCGGTTACGAATCATTAGTTTTCTTGATTTATGTCGCAATGAAAAGTTAAAAACGAGAAAATAGAGACATACGAGACCAACAGTTTTACGAAGACGAATGGATTCTTGACACGAGATGGAAGTACGTGTCCAGAATTATGTATGGGGTGGCAGTCAGTTGCAAGCATAAAATGGCGAATGCTGCAGATGCAATGAAATTTTCTGTGCATGTGTAGCTTCTTTTCTTGTGATTTCTCGCTAATTAAAACATTTTTGTTGGTCAAACAATAATAAAAAGAACTCACGGTTGGTAGTTGCGGAAATTTTGAATATTACAAATGAGAACCACAGACGAAAGTATAAAAATGAAAAGATTTAAAAAGCTGAAAACCACAGACGAAAATATAAAAATGAAAAGATGAAAAAGTTGAGAAATTCCTTCATATAAAGAAACCTAACTTCTTAAAAAAAAAATTCACCTTGAATTTAAGAGACTGGGTGTTCGTACATCCCCCTCCCCAAACACTAGTAAACAAGTAAAAAATGCGCCGAAGCTTCTTTTGCGCAATCTAGTTTTCTGTACATCGTGTTATCAAGGCCACCAAAAATAGATCTGTCTTTCGGTGGTTTCGGTATAATGCTGTATGAGCCGCGGCCCATGAAAATTTAACCCATATCGTTGCCAGATGCACGATTATGGCTAACTTTAACCTTAAATAAAATAAAAACTACCGAGGTTAAAGGGCTGCAATTTGAAATGTTTGAACGTACCAATGTGCAGCCCTCTAGCCTCAGTGGTTTTTAAGATCTGAGGGCGGACAGAAAAGTGCAGACGGACAGACAATGCCGGAATTATAATTTTCTTTTACAGAAACTTAAAAAGCACGAATTTTAATTTTACTTCAATGCAATTCGTTATGATATATATCTATTAATGCTGTCGGTATTCTTTGTATTTCTTATTCCTAATGGCTGTAATTTTAATAATTTAAAATTAATTAATTCCTATGACTTAATTGTCACTTTCATTAGTTTCAAAGAATGTATTGGAACTTTCCCCAGTCATATATTCCACTTTTATATCCACATGAATTACCTGGCGAGGCAATAGAAAACCCTGTCTGCTTCTCATGACGATTTCAAGGGAAGAAAATGCGGACACTCGGAATTCTAGAGATTGAGCAAGATAATGAGATTCTGCTGACTCGAAAGATCCATTGCGTACCACAAGAGAAGTGAAAAAGCAGAACAAAAATAATCTCCCTTGCGAAATAACTTCGCCTTCAGCTGCCTGCAATACAGGGTTCAGATAAGTAATGCAGAAATTTCCTCTCCAGGAAAAT